>NW_010185871.1:410-5807 GCF_000695765.1 Mesitornis unicolor | reverse complement strand
ATGGGAGCAAGCTGGAGTATAGGAGGTTCAAAACATGAGGAAAATCTTTTTAACTGTGAGGGTGCCAGAGCATGGCCCAGGCTGCCCAGAGAGGTTGTGGAGTCTCCTTCTCTGCAGACATTCAAAACCTGCCTGGCCGTGTTCCTGTGTGACCTGATCTGGTGATCCTGCTCTGGCAGGGGTTGGACTGGATGAGCTTTTGAGGTCCCTTCCAACTCCTGATATTCTGTGAAGAATTCAGCGTTAATAAAGGAATCCACGGTCCAGTAAAATTCTGTGCAGGATTTCTATTTGTCTTTACAATTGTAACTTCAGCCTTAAACCCATTTGGGAATTCATACATAAGATTAAAGCTATCATGGAAAAGAATACTAACTTCCTAAGCTAATATCACTGAGAACACTCGGTGTCTTGAAACCAGAGTAAGAAGATAATCTTCAGCAAAACGGCAATGAATCTTGGCTGCTGATTTATAATTAATTAAAATAATGCCCTACTGGTTTTGATTAAAAAGGTCTTGGCATGAATTACAGTGTCAGAAGACAGAAAAGCACTTGCATGCTCATAAAGATTATAGCAGAAAATAACTTAAGAACAGCAGAACATACTGTTTAGCACTGAACTTAAAACTGATTTTTCTTAATCTTGTGAAGGTTAACTTCAGAGGGCTGCTTACCAACCTACAAGGCCTACAAGACTATTTACTACAATGGTATTTCTAAAGCAAAAGAATACTTCTTCCATAGTAAATCTCCTATTTAAAGCTTTAATTTCCTACAGCATTCTCAACTCTTAGAAACTGATTTTTTTATTTCCTAAAATTCTGCATGTATTTCTTTAGACATGGAAGACTACAACCTCCTCTTTTTTTTTAAGATACAGATCATAGAAAATGATTTAATATTTCCTTCTCTTTATATTAATACTTTGATTCCAGCACTTCACACATTAAAGAAATTGTCCAAAATACCAAAATACGAGACCCTTTCTACCAACAGTTACCAAAGAATTAAAAATAATCAATGCTCCCTTTTTGAAGATCTTAATTTGCTCTTTAGCCTTTTATTGGCCTGCTTCATATTTAAGAGGCTAAGGTCAAAGAAATGCAAATCCAGCAAAAAGCACCTTTAAAGATGCAGAATTCTGTAATCCTCCCTTATTTACCCTGTAATTCTGCTTGTTCTCCCTAATAATTCTCCCCCATCCTACTCTCACACCACCTTCACTCCATTCGTATAAGGGCCAATGGTATTGATTTTTTTTTTCCTTATTGAAAGGAGTTGATGCAGTCAGTAGGCTGTAGATTTTCAGGGAAATACTTCAAAACTTCCTGTGCAGTTTGGGAAAAGTTACAGAATCACAGAACAGTAGTGGTTGGAAGGGACCTCGAAAGCTCATCCAGCCCAACCCCTGCCAGAGCAGGATCACCAGACCAGGTCACACAGGAATGAGTCCAGGCGGGTTTTGAATGTCTGCAGAGAAGGAGACTCCACAACCTCTCTGGGCAGCCTGGGCCATGCTCTGGCACCCTTACAGTAAAAAAGTTTCTCCTTATGTTCACATGGAACCTCCTGTGCTCCAGCTTGTGATCACTGCCCCTTGTTCTGCTGCTGGGCTCTGCTAAGAGTCTGGTCCCATCCTCCTGACACCTGCTCTTTAGAGATTTATAAGCATTCATGAGATCCCCCCTCAGTCTCCTCCAAGCTAAACAGATCCAGCTTTCTCAGCCTTTCCTTATATGGGAGATGCTCCAGTCTCCAGTCATTTTAGTGGCTCTACACTGGACTCTCTCCAGTAGTTCCTTGTCCTTCTTGAACTGGGGAGCCCAGAACTGGATGCAGTATTCCAGAGGAGAAAAACCTCCCTTGACCTACTGGCCACAATCTCCTTAATGCATCCCAGGATGCCATTGGCCTTTTTGGCCTCGAGGGCACATTGCTGGCTCATGGTCAGCTGCTGTCCACCAGGGCCACCAGGTCCTTTTCCCCTGAGCTGCTCTCCAGCAGGTCAGCCCCATCCTGTACTAATACATGTGGTTACCATACCCTACTTTCCCCTGTTGAATTTCATTCAGTTTCTCCCTGCCCAACTGTTCAGCCTGTCCAGGTCACGCTGAATGGCAGCGCAGCCTTCTGGTGCGTCAGCCAAGTCAGCTGAGGCTCAAGCAGCAAAGTAACCAGCAGTGCAATGAACTGCTAAACTGTGATATCCTGAACTTCCACACATCTCTTCTTCTATCAGACATTGACTCACCAAAGATTGAAAAGGGGAGAGGCCTTCAGCTGGTTGTCCTTAAAGTGCTGACAAAGCAGACGAGCTCTAAAAGAACACTGCATCAGAACTTGCTACATTTCTACTGCTGGCAAATACAGAAGGGCTGTGTCACTTTGATATTCATTAACAACTTGCCAAAGGTTGCAAACTTCAGGTTTGAAGGGGGAGGGTTGGTATGTTGGGGTTTTTTTTGGTTGGGGGTTTTTTAACAGAACAATACTGAAGAAAACAGCCACTGCAATGCTGACTCTACAAATAAGGCCACCAACCTCTGAAACAGGAAACGGATCTCTCACTAACAGCCTACTTGAAAATCCAAAACTGAAGTGTTTCAGAGATGACATCCCAAATCAATGGTATTAGTCTACACAATCCTCTTTATATAGGCTTTCTGTTTCAAACAGGTATGGTAATATTACTTTGGGAAAGATAACATCAGTTTGTATTCTGACATTTACCTGTTTTCTTAAGATTTTGCACCCCTGGATTACTTAGCATGTAACCGTGCATATGAAAGAGCTAGATGGCAGCATTCCCTTCATTTAGTTTTTAAAACCTTTTTCATTGTTTAATCAAATCTTAGATATGGATGTTGGGACAGGAGTATGCAAATTCTTACAGGAGGAGAAATTATTAAAGTATAAGCTTTAAAGAAGCTGTGGAGGGAGGGAAGTATCCCATTCCCACAGACTAATTTAAAAGTTCATCATCTCTTATAATGAAGTCCTGCTATTTACTTTAGCATACCAATATTGCATAATTATATTTCCATTAATACAATGCATACATTAGCATGATAAGCACTGTACTGACTAAAACTATCCAAGAGTCATTGACTGAAAACTGACGCACTGCAACACTTGTGACTGTCACTAATGTATCTCTGAACAACAGTTTGTCAATCAACAACCTAAGAAATTTACCTCTAACTGCAAATCCAGCATCATATTTAGCCTGAAATACCCGTTTTTCTTCTTCACACTAATAACTTCACCTATGGTATGATGAATCAGTCCTTACATAAGGCTAGGATTCCCATCATGAAACTCAAATTCCGAACATTCCTCTTTAAAAATTCTCATGTAAAGAGATGAAGTACTGTAGCATCCACAAATTACAAAAAAGCTCCTGGTGATTTAATTATTAACTAGAGATTATTACCCTATTAAAGATGCTTCATGCACACATGCTACACGAGATGTTTGCACAGTTTTAAAGGTTGGCAGAAGAAACTAACTAAATATTTCTTTAAAAAACAAACTCCTGATTCTTATCTAGATGCACATATTTGAGGTAGCTACCTCTTTATCCCAATAGAAGAATATGTTTTAATTAAAGTAATTGAGTCCCATAGCTTTGCCCCTTGTTAAGCACACATGGCAGCAAAAAAACCCCCGTAAGAACATAACACTTTAGAAAGTCAAAAGGACTTTAAAAAGTAACAACTTTGCAAGCTTCTGGTTCCTGAATTCTGGATTCCTTACCATACAGAGGAAGAATCCCCCAAGTTCCAAAGGTTTTGGTGTGTGTTCCCACCAAAAACATGAGGGGAGAGTGGAAGTACCACTGTTAAGAGTCTCCCAGCTAATGCTTTGATGATTGGATCACCTTTTCTGGCAAGTTTGTCTCTGTTCTGGCTCTTCAACTCAACGACACAGCTGATAAGCATCCCGTCTTTACAATTTAAAAAACCCAACTATTTTACATACTTTTCCCTTTTGTAGAGGGGTAGCTCTACAAAACTCTGTGCTAACATAAAATATCATTAAAAGCAAGGGACTCCCAGGTTCCTGCCTTGATGCTTGATTTCATCAGCTCAAAAGTCTCACCAAGGTGAGGGGGCTTTCATGTACTACATATTTTAAAACTAGAGAGCAAGAGCTTCTGTCTCAAAGAACCTCCTGACCCTTACTATGTAAATAACTCGACTCCCTTACGTTATGTAATCAAAAACTGGTCAGGAACATCCTGAAAAATGGTTTCAAGTAAGTTTTAAGCAAGGGCATTTCTATACGTAGTTTGTGGAACAGAAT
Source organism: Mesitornis unicolor (assembly GCF_000695765.1). Lineage (NCBI taxonomy): Eukaryota > Metazoa > Chordata > Aves > Mesitornithiformes > Mesitornithidae > Mesitornis > Mesitornis unicolor. The sequence goes on along the minus strand of NW_010185871.1, from coordinate 1,500 downwards.
TTAAAAAAAATAAAATATGACACATAGCATCTACCACAGCATACTTACAAGATAAAACTACTGACACTGTAATTCATAGAAATGACCACTTCAAGGCCTTTTTCAAAGTGTTAAAATACTACAGGAATATAAACACTACTACTATAGCCTCACTCCAAAACATGCTACTTATCTCACCTTCAAGAAAGCCTGGTGACAGAGAGGAATCCGAGAACTTACATACTTTAAACATCAAAAGGGAGAATTTAATCTTAGTAAATATTCACAGTAGCTTTCCAATAATCTTCAGTACAATGTGTTTCAAGAATTACCCCAAACCACAGTTTCTTAGACAAAAAAAAACCAAAAAGTATCCTCAATTCTGCATTTTTCCACAAGAGGACACTAAAATAATGGGAAAAATACCATGTACTATTCTTCTTCATCAGCTAAATAGAATATTTTCACCTAAAAACTATTTTGCAGTGAAGGAGACATTAATGTATAATTACTTTTTAGTCCTTCTAGTAATTACTATTTGGCTCTTAATGTGCCTTAGATAACATGAAAAACAGATGTATTTAAGCTTGTTGTAGATAAAAATTAATTAAGTGATGCCACAGTAATATCCTTACATTTCATTTGGAAGTGAAATATTAACCCTAAATTTGCTGAGAAGCAAGAGCACACTTAACTTCACAGCATAACTTCAAAGAACAATTCTTGGACACCAAAAAGAGCACCTATGTATTAATGGGATCAGACTGTGCTTACTCTTCCTCTCCTGCTGGTCTCCTAACCCCAAAGCCAGATGTAAAGAAAAAAAAAGTGAATAAAACAAAAATTGCAAAACACGTCCCCGGCAGCCCTCACAGGCAGCAGAGGGAAGCTGTGTGAAGTAAAGCAGGCCTTCACAGTGGGGACAGCTGGCTCCCACGTCTCTTAGAGAACAGCTCAGATGGCCAGTCCTGCTCTTATGAGTAAGGGAAGGTCCCCACCCCCATGGGAGGCCCTCATAAGCTCTCTCCTGTACCTCAAGATTTGATTTCTCGCTTACCTACTACCACTCAGTCACTTGCTACTCTCTCCCATACCCGCCACATGTCTAGGG
>NW_010185871.1:0-399 GCF_000695765.1 Mesitornis unicolor | reverse complement strand
CCGCACCGGCACGAATAGTGTGAGGAAGCAAACACCAGGCCCACAGCCCTCCCGCCTGCCCGCTGACGGCGTTTCCCGCCGCTGCTCTCCGGGACAGGGTAATAGATAGCGACAGCCGAGTACTATTTACGGGACACGGTGCTGGGAAAGAGGGGGAACGAGACGCGCGGCTCTGCCCCGGCCATTTGTAGGGGTTAGCGCCGCCCACTCCTCGTAGTCAGTCGTTAGCTGCACACTGTAGCCGGGCAAACTCCGCGCTGGGAGAGAACGAGAGTACGACCCGCAGCGCCGCCGGAGCGAAGCTAAGCCCAGCGGCCGGACGCGCCCCGGTGGGACTGGCTCGGCTCTCGCGAGAGGGGCGCCGGCGGCCATTTTCCCCATTGATTGGCGCTGGCGGAG
>NW_010185870.1:0-2968 GCF_000695765.1 Mesitornis unicolor | reverse complement strand
GCTCCACTCCCTTAATCATCTTTGTAGCTCTCAGTGGTCACCATCTCCACAGGGTTTTACCTGTCATTCTGCTCCTGAGACCTTGTACTCCCCTGCTTTCACTGGAGCTCTTGTGTTTGCAGCATTTATTATCTTATCTAATACTCACTGCTGGGAGTGCGCAGCTTGCCACTTCTGTGTAAGCTGAGAGTAACTTTATGTGTTCCATTATCATTGCTCCTATCATTATTACAATTAATTATTGTAATTTTAATTTAGTTTATTTCATTGAATAAACTGCTTTTATCCCAACCCACAAGCGTTTCAACCTTTCTCCTCTGATTTTCTCCCCCATTCCACCGGGGAGTGGTGTTTAGCTGTTTGCTGGGTTAAACCACGACAGTTACCATGGATTGATTCAGTTTGTAGTGATACAGAAAGGAAATTTCCAGTCAAGCTGAATATAAGAAAAGGAAAACGTAGCTACGTATTGCTTATATACCAAGGATACATCTCACGTCTTTCAGGTATTCAGCAGCAAAATAAAGCGTACTGAAAAGAATTCCATTTACTATTCACTACAAAGGATTTGCCAGTTTAAGCAAGTCAGAAAGTCACAATTGTGTACATGCAACTTCAGCTAGGAAAAATGTACAGCTGCATCAGTCCTCCAAGTCAAATAAACTACACTGGCCAAAGCAGTTTCATGGCACTATAACCACATCTACCGTAGGACATGATGATTTTGGCCAGGAGTTCTACTGGATGGAGGCAGCCTTAGGGGGATTTTGCCTCAGGAAAACAATTTATAAAGCATGATGTTTCTGTGCTGTTCCAGTGTAACACCGTGGAAATGCAGCAGACAGGAATTTTAGCTAACTTTAACTTGTTAGGGTGCCAGCAGTGGTCTGGCTGTAGCAGCAAGGAGCTCAGTACAGGATTTTGATTTCTGTTTAATTTATCATACTAAGGAGCTGATTCAAAGGCAGTTTTGCACGACATTGCAGCCACTGCTTCCCCTGCAGAAACAGCCTGAGCCCAAATTGTAAAAGTACCCATGTCCATATAATGAGATCTACCTGAGAATAGCCTAGATTGCCTGAAAATCACTCAGAAGGTATATGAGTTTCTTGTAGATGATGCACGACATGGTTTTGTTAATAATATCACATGTTCATTAATTCTTGTCCTTATATTAGCTACACGAAAGCATTAAAATGACCAATAATTAATAGAAACACATGCGAAAAAGTTTCTGAATAATCCTAGGCTCAAGCAAAACCAAAAGAGGAGCCATAACTGATTTAACACACGCTTTGTACTTGCCAATAAACCATAAATTATGTATATGGACCTAGTGACAGGAATATCTTGCATCTTGAGATTTTGTTTTCTCTATTTCTGTCGCTGCTTGATGCCGTATTTATGGTAGCAGTGGAGGATGAGATGTATGAAGATTTTTTCAGCCAACACTACCAGTGCTTTGTCAATTAAACAGAGATGGTTAAACGGCTTTGCTTCGTCAGTAATGACTAGATACGAGATGCACAAAAAAATGTGGCAGGAGAATAGGGATCTAAAAAGTCTTTCACCTACTTGGACTGTTCTCTTGTTCATTGCATTAGTGCTGCAAGAAACAGCCTCGCCCTTCAGTGAAATGATGGGCAGTTATGAAAGCCACATTTTAGCAGCATTATGGATGTGTCCTACTGCAGTAAACACCGGACCTCCTCGTAGCATCAGTTTCCTTCCTTTCACAGCAGGGCTTATGTATTTCTGAACTGGCCACTGCAGAAAAGGTTGTGACAGCCTGAGCCTGATTTTGAAGTCCTTTATTTCTGCCCAGGCTTTTCTGAGGATAACGCCAGTTACAGTTAGGAATGGACAATTATGTTTTCCTCATTTAATTTCCTTCCATTCAATCTTTTTCTTCTGTAATACAATGGCTGCAGCTCTCTGTTCCAGTCCAAATTCTCTGACCCTCTCTGCAGGAATAAAACCGTCATAAATCCTTTTATACAGCCAGAGAAGAATTCCTCCCTAGGAGGAATTAATGGATAGCCTTGAGTTACCTCCACTTTTGGGCTTCAGCATAGGGAGTGTGTGTGTGTGAGGGAGAAGGTGGGAGGAAACAGCATTGGGCAATCCTTTTAATCTCTGACTGACAGCATAGGTCCCTGTGGCTAATAAAAATGGGATTATACTGCTCTGACCTCTTTGGGGAGAAGCCTTGTTTCCTGTTGGTCACTGGATCAGGGGGTTGTACAACTCACTTTGTGATCCTGCCCTGAAATGCAGTTCCTTTCCTGCCATCCTGTCCTTAGAAGGTAGTTCAAGGCAGTTTCAGTTCTGGAAAGTGTCCCAAAATGTTGCTCACTTATTTAAAATTGTAATTACCTTCCAGGTAGCATCCTTCTTACACAAGTAATAGCACCATGGCCATCCCATAGCCTCAGTGAACGTACACAGCGTATTTTAAAGTAATTCCCATATGGAGAGAAAGACCTTGCTTACAGAATAATTGTATGACTCTGTCTTCTGCTATTTCTGCTGCTCTACTGCTGTTTTCACTTACTGCTGCAAGACTCCGTCCACATTGTTTAACTGCCTCAGACAAGGTTATTTTTCTTCCTGACACTGTATAAGCAATGTATACATAAATATTGCTGCAAAAAAGGTTAAAACATGCAAAAAGAAAGTGTCATCTAATAAATAACTTGGCGCTAGACGTGCATATTTTAGAAGCTTGCTTTGGCTCTCGGTATCTGTCTGCCTAAACAAGCGGCATTTTCTACGCAGCGTTACCAGGCAGTGGCATCTGGGGTTTGAGTAATCGGCCTGAAATTTTCAAATTCGATCTCACTTCTCTGTTCATTCTTTTTGTTACAGAGTCTCTGAATCACATCTTTCGCACTATTCGTGAATATTAATACTGGATATAAGCCAGAGACTGTAGACACACACAGAGTCACAGAATCGCTCGGTTGGA
>NW_010185869.1:0-5117 GCF_000695765.1 Mesitornis unicolor | reverse complement strand
CAGGACCACAAGAAACTCACATCATGAAAGCAGACTGTTGTAAGACATGGTCCAAGACTCTGAGGAGAAAACTTTGACTGTCAAACAGTAAGCTGACAAACAGTACTACAATTAAAAGGCATCTTTTTCTGATGGTTCCTTGTTTGTAAAAAAATGCACAACTTACCTTGCAGAAACATTGGTGAAGTGCATATATGATGATATGACTACGCCTATCCTTCCTTTTCCTCCCTGTATTAGGAAAAAGGGAATGACAACTTACTACATTATTGGGTAACATCCTATTTAAGACACACACTAAACAAAACCTTAAGACAGGAGATTCAGAGTCCTTTTGCTCATGCATCTCCCATGTTGTTGGAAAGGTGGTAATGATAGGCAGCAGCTTCTCTCTCTGTGCAAGCTGGCTGACAAGTGACATAAACATTAAGCAGGATTTCTATATGCATGCCTGTCAAATCTTAATGACTGAGAGAAAATTATTTAAATAATCTTGACCAGTAGTAGAAATATTTCATCAAAAATTCTATTTTTAAATTACTTGTTCCAGAGATCATTCAATACATATCTACCCAATGTTGCAACTTCTGGCATGAAATGTTATAAAATACTTATTTTGGAAAGCATATGAGTTTCCAAGAGGTTTAGGCATTTTTACCTCCCCAGCACCTGAGATTTATAACAATTATTACTAATTTTTTCTATGGGTAATTTGAAAAATGTTCCAAAATTTTGTTAAATAATTTATATGAAATACATTCAGTGCAATTTACAAAGTGGTAATTCTCACAGATTTCAAAACAATTTCAGTCTCTCAGCTGATACAAGTAGCTGTATTTATCATCACATCTGGAAACTTAAAAGTCATTACTGAAAGGCATTAATCAACAATATGCATTATCAATTTGTATATAAAATACCTAGCAATACTTTGTTTCCTTTTATTTCGTCCCACATGTGGGCCATTCTGCTGGCTGCAGTCCCGAAACCAGAAAGAATTCAATAGTGCTTCATACGGTCATGGCATTCTGCCTGCAAGCAATTCAGGACTGGGGACTATACAACCTGACTTGAAGTTTTGGTCCCATTATCACCCTCATTCTGCTTAGAGTAAGTAACTTCTGCCAGTGACAGAGACAGATTTCCCTGGGGTGTCACCAGCACAGCTACCAACTCACTTCTGAATTCATTTTATCTGTATTTAAATAAGGCTTCACTTTATTTCTCTTCATTGTGAGCAAGTAAGAAGTAGTAACACTGCACCATTGTAGCTTTGCTGCAAGGCTCTGCAATGATGCTGACAGTTAGAACCTGTCAGAAGTATCCAGGAGGTAACTAATGCCCTCATTTCCTACAACCATATGACAGCCTAAACGGATGATCTGTGATACTTTGTCTATCTTTATCCCGCAACAAAACACATGAGTGCCACAGAACGTGAAGAGCTTCTACAGAGTTTGCTACTGAGATGGAAAAACCTGAAGCTTCTAAATAAGGCTCACAGAAGTAGCAGTCACCTTCAAAGGAAGCAAACTAACATCACTGCATGTTATACCCAGAACAGAAGCTAGACCCTTAGTTATCACAAAAAGCAATATATAACAAGCATACAAGGTCAGTGGAGTTAAGCTTCATTAAATCAACTGAATATTTGACACACTGTTCCCAAAATAAAAAACAGATTAAACGTGGGTTTTTTTTTGTTTTTTTTTAAATGAGTAAGAATAAATGACTGAGTTTTTGGAAATTAATAAAAACTGATAGGTAAAAGATCACTTACTCTGCAGTGGATCACAACCACATGTTGAGGATCATTGTTCAGCCACGACTCCATAGCCTTGCAGATGGTGCACACCTTATCTAGAGGCGGAGCATGGAGATCAGGCCACCCCACATCCATAATCTGCAATTAAACAAGTAACACTCACAAGGGACATCTTGACTCTTACAGTACAAATTAAAATCTGGCTTCAAAAAGTTGTGATGGTGAAGTGTCTCCACATTTTTTCCAACAGGTCTCTTAAGGAGAAAAAGGGGATTTGTGTGGGGTTTTTTTAAGATACTAGCAATTTTATATAAAAACAAACAAAAAAACCCTCCCACAAAATCCACCAACCACTCACAACTGACAACATTCCTGAAGATCTTGATTTCTTACAGAATTTTCAATTGGAAATTTTATAATGGCAAAAATATTTAGAAGGTCAAAATTAGAACAAAGAATGTTAACTGACCTAGTCCAGTGATTGTTTTGTGATTGTTTTTATTTAATTTAAAATTTATTTCCTTCACATGCAATTTTGTTCACATTTTTCATTCAACTTTACTCACTATATATGTTTTACTTAACCTATCATTATTATATGCAAATTTAACCCTAACAAAACCAGTAACTATGAACCATTATAAATAAAGCCTTTAAGAGATCAAAATTAAAGAGTTCTTTTCGTATTTTCCTTAAGTAGTCTATAATCCTGTAAATCTACTGTTATAAATACACATCTGTGCTACTCTGGCCTTATAATAGCTGCTGAAGAGCACCTGCATATCATTTTTTACAGCAAACCAATGCAACAACTGCTGATGAGGAACAGAAGACAGACTCCCTTAATAGCTCCCTTCCTTATGTCTCTATTGTGCAGAGAAGCAACTCTGGAAAGATAGTACAAAAGAGAAGTCTATCTCTGAACCAAGTTTACTAGCTTCAGCTAATCAGTAAAAATTGCAGTATACAACCCCTACCGTCCTGTGACTTCACAAAGAAGTATACTTGGATTAAAATTTATAGCACTCAATAAGAATTTTTCAGTAGTCACACACAGGTCCTGTGTGCAAAGAAAACAACAGGAACAGCCACGTAGAGGACAGACCTAACAGACACAAAAAAGAACTTGGGAAAAAATAAGAAGTAATGCATGTGAGGGTTTTTATCGTCTTCCAAAAGTTGTTCTCTTACTCTGTATATTAATGCTTGCATAGCTTCAGGGCTTACCAAGACATTTAAGTTGTATTTAACACTAGATAGAGAAGTATGTTATGGAAGACAACCAATACCTTTGGGTTAAGCTTGGCAAGGTCATATCTCTTTCCAGAGAGGTTTAACACCTGTTCAGAAAAAAAAGAAAAAAAAATTCAACCATCAAGACTTCATAATTTATGTAATAAACAGCTGTATTTGAAATACATTATAATTGCAAGAAACTACAGTGGTAAGGCTTCAGGTTTGCCTATTGTTTTACCAATCGAAACTAACAGTCAGATAGCACTAGCAGATGTATTTTAGGTGGTCAGTTTTTTAATACAATGAAAATAAAGATGAAACTAAATGCATATATTGATAAAAAACAATTAAAATAACTCTGCATTTTATTTATTTCACATGGCTTTATTTTAGTCAGAGATACACTGAAAGAAAAAGCCTCTTGCTTGTTTTAACAGCCAATTTCTGAAGGCTAACAGCATCTAAAGAACATGCTTTTACAACTCTACATGAATTTTGACACATAACTGGATTCTTTTGGAGCAGCATCATCTTGAGTTTTTCAACATAACATGACCTCCCTCTTGTTGACCAAGGCTGCATGCATACAAACCGAATAAATTCATGAAAGTACTACACAGGTACTACAAAAAAATCAGTTTTTAAGTTTTTCTCAGTTGGAGAAAAGTCATATTTCCTCTAGGAGTCAAAGCCTTATGGGAAGGTTTTTTTTAAGGACAGACAACAAAGACTGAAAAAAATACTGTAAGCTATGGAGAGGCTTCCATCTCTCCATAAAGAACTCTGGTCTTAGACTGTCAAAGTATAATCTTCTACTTGTAGAGCAAATAAGATATTTATGATTTTCTTGTTCATACTCTTCATAACAAACTGAGACTCAAACAGGCAACAATGCACTCACTCAGTTCTTTGAGTGTCTCATTCCCTTTCTCTGTCCTCACTATCAACTGTAGTGGCAATGGTTTAACTTATACAAAAATCTGGAGGTAGAACAACTAGATAAGAAATGACAGATGGTGATTTGTAGTGTATGTTCTGCTAGCTAAGACCCTGACCCGATGAAAGAGTAAAACTGCTCTCACCAACTTCAGCAGAAGTGCTCACTTGCATACCTTCTCTGGGGAGGGAGGTGGGCTGGGTTTTTGGGGCTATTTTTTTGTGGCTACACATGTGCCTCTTGAGCAGACGGAAGGAGTCTTTGTAACACAAGAAATAAAAGACAATTTAAAGATGTGCTCTCTGGATCTACAAACCAGCCGTGGTTTGCCAGGTTTCTGCCAAACTTGCAGAAACATTCTTGGAGCAGATGGCATCAAACTTTCTTTTGACCAAGCCAGCCCATTTCCAAAGTACTCATTAGAAAATAAAGAAATCAATAAAACAAAACTAAAACAAAGCTGAAAAACCCCACAGATCCAAACTTTGAAAGAGAAACTGACTGCAATCCCATTTAGAGAGAGTGCACCCTAAGCAAGACTGGGCTGAGACAATAAGCTTGTTTTAAAAATAGCAAAACACTGCCATCGCATGGGAAAGGCCACCAAGAACAGCTGAATCTGAACCAGTAAATTTTTACATACAGGTCCCCTTCAAACTACTACTATCTTGTGCCTTACGAGCTACCAGCACCCAAGGGAAGAGGTGCCAAGGGCAAGGCGGCACCATGCTGTGGATCTCAGACCATATTACAAGTATTACAAGCGCAACTTGAGGACACCAGCTGGTTCATAATGCATCTATGACACCTCAGTTTGTGAGTGGAAGATAAGGTATTTAAATTGTTAGGTGGAATCTCTCCAGAAACTAATTTCCACCACGAGTCAAGTTCATGCTCCTGAAGCCGTGGACTTGATTCTAATAGTTTACACATGCTAAATAAAAAGACACTTAGTAGAATAAAAAAGTAAATAAAATATTGACTCTGTTTTAAATTCACCTTCATAGAACAAGCTGAGGCAACACACACCATAGAGTTTAGATACACCTGCCAGAAAACAGCACTGGAGATTAACAGTTTGGGTTGTCATTAAAGAAAAATCAAAAAATTCCGCACACTGGGCTCATTATACATTTGCTTACAACTTAGGGAATTAAGAAGGGGGGGGAAACGGGAGGG
>NW_010185868.1:0-4321 GCF_000695765.1 Mesitornis unicolor | reverse complement strand
GCCACTCCTCTCCAAGCCTGTATTCCAGTACAGAGAAATTGTGAACACATCCAAGTGTTTCCTCCAGCTGTATTACACAAACTGGTTGTGCTACTCTACGAGACAGACATCTGCTCTTACAACCAAGTTCAGTCTCTGTGGTTTGCTACCTCAGATTTTTTGTCAAACCTTTCAAGTAGCAAATAAAATAAAATAAAATAAAACTAAATTAAATTAAATTAAATAAATCAACCAATCAGAAGTCAGACTTTCACTGTCAACTCCTCTAGCCGGGATGGATTGGGAGGTACAGTCTCTCCTCCCATCCGTGTTTTAGACGTTTTTAAATATTGCCCTTTGGCAAAGGGAGAAATGAAGGATATTTTAAGTGTTTAGAAGAAATGTAAAAGCAGAGAGAAGCTCAGAGCAGCGGCAAAGCGCCCAGCAACGCGGGCGTCAAGTGTTTGGCTTAAAAAAGACCAAGGAGAAATGAAGGCCGAACCTCGCTCAGCTCAGCTGCTGCCTTTCAGGGCCATCCGTTTCGCTTTGATCGGGATCAGAGCCTGAGTGTTCCCGAAACAAACACAACCAAAGCACGGCTCTCCCACACGATGTTCTGAGCGCTGTCATTCCGTGATAAAAATCAGGCTGTGAGCAGAACCGGGCAGCACGAGGGACACCCGCATCTGCTGCGAGCAGCCCCTGAGGACATCAGCCCTCACCTTCTCCTCTTCACACCACGTACCACGGAGGGTGTGGGTATCACTGCTCACGCAGGGGTGCTGCAGTCACCTCGGCCACGTCTCCCTGAGCCGCCTCAGACGCGCGCCACGCGCAGCGCACCAAGCAGACGCGTTTTGTAATGTGCCAGCTACGGGTGGCAGCATTTTCACGAACAAACATTTTTGTGAACGTTTTTATTAAGGTTTTCACCGTACCTGGCGCTTTTTCAAGTAGTCAAGTGCAATCTGGACGTTCTGGAGCCTGTGGAAACGCATCCGACCTTTTTCCCGGGGCTAGAGAATTCGAAAAACAGGAACGGTGAGATTTGCTCGTCGCGCGCAGGAACAAGCAGTTTGGTTCAAAAAACACCACGTAAAACATTTCGGATACTACCGCTTCAATGGAGCCAGCACCTTCGGTGGAAAAGTGTGCTTTAACTTCAGGGTTTTTTAAACCAGATTTGAAATTTTTAGCACGGTAAATGGCGAGATCTTTGGTCCCAAACTGCAGCTCTGATCCATGCAGGCTGATAGCTGTTTCCCTGTACAGTGCTAGGGCCAAGAGGGCTAAAAAAGGCCCTGCCTGAACCTACCTGCAGACACCAGACTGCAATATATGGTTATAAAAGATTACGGCCTATTCAGCGAAGCAAAATACAAGTGATGTCATGGACCTTTAACTCTGTGATGGAGAAGCTTACCTCTGGATGCAACTCAACGATTTAATGCTGTTTCTTTATGGAATGGCAGCATAATCACTATGATAGCGATACATGTTTATTGAACGCATCTAATGAGGATAATGCCTTCCTCCAAACAAGGTAATGCAACATACACAGCCCTTGAGGTAGGTTTAAACTCTAGACTTGGGTAGAACGTTATAAGGCGTGAATAGACCTTAGGAGCCGCCGTTCCCAAAGCAAAGTCAAACCCAGCAAGAAGAAGCTGCAAAACAGGCATGAGTGGTGTTAATGGAAACACGGCAGAGCTGCATGCAGCTAGTGCAAAACCACCAGAAGCAGCACACAGAAAACGCATACTTTACTTAGCTGTCTCAGATCAGCAAGGGGAAAGCGGTTAAATTTACATCATCATCATCACAACATCCAAATCCTTCCGTTCTTCTTCCTTACGCCTGCTTTTTCACAAGCCTTCCCAGCAGTGAACTGCAGTGGGCCGTAACTGCTGGGGGTCAGCCACAGAAATGAGCATTTCCTCAGCCCAAACCTCCCTCAACTGCCCCTTTTCCCTCCCCGTGCCAAAAGGAAACACGGGGAAATGCAGCCCAATAAGCAGCATAAACTAAAATCACAAAGAATTGTGATTTCCACCACAGAACCTTCGAATTAGCCCCTGGTTTGTGACACCCGCACCCAGGATGCAGCCCTGCAGCCCTCGCTACCCAGCGGCTTCCCTGGCTGGAGTGAGGACTGCAGACCACAGCAAACAGGGCACAGTAACCCCAAACTTTACACGTAGGTGTAGCATCTCAGAGGGGAAATATTTCATCCATGTGCGGCTAAAATGCAGCGGTTTGAGTTATGTTATGGCCCGGACAAGAAAAGCACACGAGTTCCACCGCAATCGCAACGGCAGCGCAACACACGGGGAGCCAGGGCAGCACCTTGGGCCCCAGGGCAGCACTGGGGGCTTCAGCAAAGGCATCAAACAGCTCATGGACTAAGGAGCACTCGGCATTTCACACTTCATCAGCCAATATTTCCCTTCCGGATGGTTCAAACGCAGTGAAATGGGAATTCAGCATTTGTTGGCAGGAAGATGAACCCTGCAGACCATCTTGGTACCCAAGGCACTGCGCAGAGCTGTTGTGCTCTGCTTTGTCAAAACCATGACTGTGACATTTGATACATTTGGAGAAATAGCACATCCAAATTGCCTCAGTTCAAAATGTTACCCAATATTGTGTCCTGTACATCGAGGGTGCAGTAGATTGAGGCTTCTAATGAAGAGAAAATCAGGTTGTTGCCATTGACTTCACTATGGAGAGCCTGCGAGCTTTTGTCTGCGTTACCTGTACGTGGGCAATACTGACTGCAAGGAAAAATACCCTGCTTTAATGGAACTGTGGTATTTCCCTTATTATTATTGATGATTGTTCTGTAACACCTTGATAACGTTGTCGAGTACGTGTCTGTACCATGGGCTTGTGCAGTTTAACGAAAGGAAACAAAGGGAAACCTTAAACTCTGGCGTTTTACCTGCTCTGAACCAAAAGGTGTTACCATACCTCCGTTCTGCACACATCACAAGCACCCCGGATTACCAAGGTGAGCTCTGGCTGCAGCACACCACGCGCCGGATCGCCACGAGCAGACACCGCACGCCACACGCTACGTTAGTAGAGTTACGGGGGTCGGCACCTACCCCCTTGTCCTCATCCTCCACATCCTCATGCTGTTCATTTGCGCATGCTTCTGGGGGACTCACCAACCGTAAGGTCTTCAAAAAATCTCGCTCTCTCGGCTAATGAATACAACGGACAGGAGACAGGACAGCAAAGACACGAGACAGGGCACAAATGAAAAGAAGAGCATGAAAAGAAGAACATAATGAGGAGAACAAATACCAAGCCGGGGAGGTCATGCTCACAAGGAAAGGAAATGACACCTGAGGACTGTGTTAGACAAGTTCAGGGACATTTTATCCTTGCTAGGTGGAAGTTACTCCCTTTAATGGGAAGGGTTATTAAGCATCCAGTACTTGTTAAAAGAAAAATCGTAAAGGAAAGGGAAGAACAGCAAAACCAGCGCGTTACCCTAACGGGAAAGGGCGTCTCGCTTTGGCACCAAGTCACAGAGCGTGGAGAGCATCAAGAGGTCTCCAGCAGTCGACACGCACAGAGCAAGTGTGCACGTAACAAACTGGAACCGCTGCGTGCTGATCCCAAAGCTTACCAGGGTGTCTCCAGAAAGGACTTCTAGGAGCGAGATCAAGTTATGTCCATCTCTTAGATCCTCATACAGGTCATTCACGTGCTTCCGGACCTGCACAGGTAAAGAAGAAAATGAGACATCGCATCCCCGTTTATACGAGAGCATTCCCATCCGTATTAACACAGTTACCTTGTAATATAGAGACATAAAGCTACAGGCACAGCTTCTCCAGTTTATTCACTTTCATGACAAATACACAAACCCAAATTAATTACAGTAGGCAAAATGTCCATCTCACATAGTTCCATCGCATTTTATTTCACAGTATAAAGTTATGGGTAATGAATGTTTACAGCAGTGCAAAACAGGTCTACGATAACTGAAACGAACCAGATATCCACCCATTTTGACCTAAATAATGATCACGTAGAGACAACACCTACCAAACCAGGAGACAGCCATCCACAGCCTGACTTCTTGCCTCTTGGCATGAGCTTGCTTAGCTCAAATATAACTTTATCTGAAACGTCTTCACCAATTTCAGCCAGAGGAAAACCTTTAAATGTGAATCCAAGTGCCCTGTTTCCCAGCAGCACAGGTTGAAGCTTCCAGCTGCGGTCAGCTCCTGGCATTTGCATTGAGGCGCCAGATCAGGAACAACCTGAGCTTCCAGGGGATATGTCCTGGTTTGACCCCAACAGAACTGGTTTTCTATTCAGTGATTTC
>NW_010185867.1:0-2141 GCF_000695765.1 Mesitornis unicolor | reverse complement strand
ATATTGCCTCTTTTCAGGCCTGCCCCAAAGTTCTTTGTCCAGCGCTGATTTCATAGCCCAGATAAATCACTTCACGCTGGATTACTTGAGCCTTTTTCTTAGTTAGCCGGTATCCCTGGAGCCCCAGAAAATTTAACAGACTCACTGTCCAAGTTATACAAGCATCCTTTGTCTTGGTGGGAATCAGGATATCATCCACATATTGCAACAGTCTCCCTTCTTCAGGCGGGGCTTCCCAGTACTCAAGATCTTTTGCAAGTTGGTTACCGAATATAGTAGGGCTGGTTTTGAACCCTTGTGGCAGCACCGTCCAAGTAGGCTGAGTTTTACACCCACTTTTGGGATTTTCCCATTCAAAGGCAAATATTTTCTGGCTGGCTTCATGGAGGGAGAGGCAAAAGAAGGCATCCTTTAAATCTAAAACAGTGAACCAGGTTAGTTCAGGCGTCAATACAATAAATAAGGTGTATGGATTTGCCACCACCAGGTAGAGGTCTTCAGTTATCTTATTTATAGCCCGTAGGTCCTGAACCACTCGATATGACCCATCAGGTTTCTGGACCGGTAATATGGGAGTGTTAAAATTGGACTCACATTCCTTTAATAATCCCAATTGTAAAAATTTTTCTATTACTGGCCGAATTCCTTCCCTGTCTTCCCTGTTCAGGGGATACTGTTTAATTCTTACCAGTTGTCGCCCTTCTTTGAGTTTGACCTCGACAGGTGGGGCATTCTTTGCTTTCTCCAGCACATCAGTGGCCTGGAGATGTCATGGAAACCTTGGCACAGCTGCTGTGCCTTTTGCCTAAGGACAAGACATTCAATCCTTCACCAGTACACCATAACTGAGTGGATTACTTGAAACACAGGGCAGAGGTTCATTCTGTGTACTTGTGTCATTGTGAGTCATCGTTGCGCTGTGTCATGTATTTCAACCCCATGGTGTCAGTGTAAGGCATGACGGTTAATTTTGATAAGTAGGAACCAAGTGTCTACAAATTACGGTGTTCTCTGAAAAAGGCCATTACAACATTGTTTCTTCTCATCCTTTTCTAGGTGGCTTGCTCTGGGTTTTTTCAGTTAAAGGTTCTTTTCAGGCATGTATTTGTAGTAAGTTTGGGTAAGCAAATGCTATGTTTTGTTTCTGTTTATCACACCCTTAAGGACGTGGGCATCTATACCAGTAGGTATTCTGTCTTCAGCTGACTCCATCACAGTTGAATCAAAAATATTTTATGTACCCTGTCCTGGAAATCTTGCCTTTGCTTTTTCTTTCTTTTTCCTTCTCAAGCAAAAAGAAATACTACACAGGCAACAAATACTTAGGGGGTGCGTGTGTGTGTGTGTGTGTGTGTGTGTGTGTGTGTGTTTGTGTGTGTGTGTGTGTGTTTTTATGAGTGCTAACATTAGATACAGCTGCATGGAGAATGTTGCTTGGCAGTCTAAAGACATAAGTTTTCTTGCACATGTGTTTATATGGTCCATACAGCCATATCTTGCTTTTCACTGGGGTGTGAGATACCCTGTTTCTCAATGCCATGACAGAGGTGGAGGCTCACCTAAGAGGCTTATATCATACAAACAGGTGTTGCTTCAAAGAAACTCTAGTCTATTTCCAGCAGGAACTTATTTGCCATTGAGTCTTTTCACAGTTGTCTACTCGTGAGAGTGGAGCTGGGAAACAAACTAATTGGGCAATAAGGTTGTGCGTGGCATGAAGCAATCAGTTCTCCCAAACTGAGACTTCTCAACTGATTCAGATATTTACATGGCAACTTACTCTTTGGTTAGAGGGCTGTGTGGCCAAGGAGTTTGGAATGGATTGACCGCAGTGTTTCTCTCTGTCTCTAGGGAATACAGAGCAGGTGCCAAACTCTTGACTGGGGGTAGGCACACCATCAGGGTCTGAATGCAACCTCCCCAGACATCTATAGGGAAACCTGTTAGTAAAGGGTAGGAGCACAGGCCACTGTGGCAGGGTTTGGCACTGTGGTACGAGCCCACCCTCTAAGACACTGGCAGGTTGTATCTGTGTTAGCACTGAGGCTCCAGCAAGAGAACTCCCACCTGTTCTGGATCTGCTGCCTACAGGTATTCTCCCTTGTATGGGAGAGTGTGTGAAAAAGGTGTGACAACCAAAG
>NW_010185866.1:5968-21018 GCF_000695765.1 Mesitornis unicolor | reverse complement strand
TATATATATATATATATACACACACTAAAACTATATACTATATATATATATAGCATGTAGTCTCTTTTGGTTGAAGGAGGATCTGAAATAGCAGTAAGTGCAGTTCAACCATAAATGCTCAATACAAGCATGAGACAGAGAGCACTAACATCTTTCTATAAATAAGCTGAAGCTAAAAGCTGAGTGGTTTTTATACACAAGACTTCTCAGTTTTGTATCTGATTTGTACAACAAAGAAAATACGTGGCAGAAACTCCACAATGAAAATAAGTGAACTATGTTACTACATCAAAGCCACTCAGGAAAACTGCAGACCTTGTATTTTGAGTGAAAGTGAACAGGTTTGCACACAAGCATCTGAGATAACAAATTTAGGGCAAAGCTGTTTATGTTCATAACCTCCTTGTTCTGCTTCCTGAGGAATCAAGTAATTTTATATATATGCCTTCAGCAAAATCACAATCAGGAAAAGCTATGTTTCACACTGGACTGCTCAACTCTGGGTAGAGTCTGTTTTCCGGATATGACAAGCACAGAATAAAAAATGTATAAGAGTCTGCACGAAGCTGTTCACGCAACTTCATCCTTCCCCACTCGTGCCAACTCACCTTGCATGTTATAAGCTGCCAGCTGGACGGCTGTGTCAAAGGGACATTCCAACCTGCAGTAAAAGAAATGCTTTGTTAAAAACTTCGCTGACACTATTTGACAAACAACTCATACACCTGACAGTAAGAAACTGCAAATGTCTGGGATAAGAAAGTGAAAAAGGCTTAGTAGATTTTCAGCAAATTATCAAGAGATAAGCACTACATTATTTAAGCTGCTGCTACTCATGCATAGAAAAGTAGTATTTTAGAGAAAAAATAACATTACATTACTTAGCAAAACTTATTAATTATCCAAATGTAAGTTTAACAAATTCTATGCTAAACACACTGTATTTGTTTAAAAGGCTGCTTATTGGGAATACTTACTTTCCACTAAGAATATCCAGTTTTAGCTGCAGAACAAATAAATACCTATAGGATTAAAAAAGAAAGAAAAGTGATTAAGAGGTTCTAACGTGTCACTCAGCCAACAGGAGGAAGTTGGAGCCTGACAAATAAAAGTGTTTTCTACTCTTTACACATGGGTTTTCAAGACTGAAGAAACCATATTGTGATCTTTCAAGGCTCTATCAGTTGGGTTGGTATACTTTGCACCCATTTCAAATGAAGTAAACCCAAAACTAGAAGTTGTTACAAGTTGAAGTACAGTGGTGCATGGAAACAGAAACAGGATACCCAAGTCTCTCTGATCCTACTTAGGCAAAGAACAACTTGCATCTTTTGCATTTTCTTCATTATTCAGACACATCAATCTCACAAAAAAATGAATATTCTGAAGTCTCTCAAAAATAAATGTTACTAATTTGAAATGCTTAGTTACACTCTAACCCAGAAAGCTGACTGTAAAGTGACAAAAAAATAAACAGGAGGCTGTAGCCTTTTCAACTTGTTTACTCTTCAGAGCGCCAGCTTTCATTCACTGCCTCGCTTATTCAGTACTCTTCGTCTCGCTTAGAAATTGGGCAAATACTGAATACAAAGCTCCTAACCTTCTGATCCAATACCCACAAAGAGTAGTCCTCTTGCTCCATTATGGTACACAGCTTTCCTTTAACAGGAAAAGAAGTAGTCTCATCAACCAAACTGCTGGCATTGCCAATGGTATCCAGTTTGAATCCTGCTACAGATGAACAGAAGCCTTACATGCAAAGCTGAGGACGATGCCTCTGTTCCAACATGTGCCTAAGTCTCATTGTATTCACACGCGTAGACACGAAACAGACGCAGGCATTTTTCCTACAGGTCCCACGGAAACCCACAACTACTTTGCCAAATCAGTTATTATCCAAAGCCTTTTGAACACTGGCCCCTACCTGGGAAATAAATTTGTTCGGTACTGACCCTAGATACCAAAAGAATGAGCACAGGCCCCCAGCGTATAGTGGGTGTGACTGGTGCATGCTTATCAGCCACATAACACTTGCAAACAATTCAAGTACACTTCCCATGCTTTGGCTGTGTTACATGACCTCTGGCTGGTGGCATCTGATGGGAAGCTGGCAGAAAACGTGAGCCAGCTGCAGCTGTGGAAGGTGAAAAGGGGCTCCAGCTGGGTGTCCCGCTGCACACAGGAAAGGTGAACCCTCAGGAAGCCCCTGCGAGGGACACCTATAACCCACAGCAGAGCTTCCCCCCACTGCCTCTTCAAGGCATAAAATTGTCTTGAGACAGAAGAAAGACTTGCTGCTCTCCTGTTCTGGGGGATTAGCTAAGCAGACAGACAGGGTTTACAAGCCCTCAGGTTTCAGGTCTGCCATGCTAAAACCTGTAAAGCAAGGTCTGACTGGCGGAACTTAAGTCAGTACAGGTGAAAATGTTTCATACTGGTACATGCAGATATAGGTCTGAATTTTGCTTAGAGTTACTGTTTTTAAAGACAGTTAACTCTTTACTCAGGAACATGAATAAGGAGGTAGAACGTTCGTCCTCCCAGATCAGTAGGAAAGCATTAAAGAACAGTTGTAACATTATGTTACCACATGCAAGTATGAAGCTGCACAGGGTACATATGGCTGTAAGGGGTAATGCTACTATAATCTTCCTGGTAGCACTCCTAGGGATTTGGCTGAAGTGCAGATCGAAGACCCAGGCAGACATAAACCTGAACAACAGACAAATGCACTTCATGCTCTTACAAACGGCTGAGGGTACAAAGCATCTACAGCTATTGAGGAAACGCAACAACTTCGTTTTCTCTCCAAAACACACACCAGCAGTGGTGACAACACAAAGAAATACTGCCTTTTACAACAAATCTGTATTACTGACAGATGGTAGGTTGTGTTCTTTCAAAGCACCCCAAGTATGTCTCCGTTTGACATGAAATGCAGCATTATGAATGGATTTGTGAAATGCTTTAATCAAGAGAAACTGCTGCTCACCTGATACTATAATCCTACACATATAGTACTTTCAACTCACTTCTCAACATGGTAGAAAAATACTATTTCTCTGAAGCTCTGCAAAGATCACAGAAATAATGAAGCATTACCTGAACTTATTTTTGCCTAAGAGAAGCTCTACTGTGCAATTCAATGCCTTTCTACCTAAAGAGACAGGATGACTGCATACAGTTGAAACTAAACGCAACTTAAGAAGAATAAAGAAAGAGAAATTATGCCTGCTCTCTTCAGTAAAAACCTCTGTCCCTTGTGTATAAGCTCGTCAGTTGTCAGAATTGCCTAATGAAAAATTGTGCATCAAGTAACACAGTAAATACATAGATACCTTCATATTAGAGCTCATTTATTTCATGAGAGCTGCATTAGAAACATTTACAAAGTAAGCAAGCAGCTCTAAGGAATTCTCCAAAACACCATACAACTGTTTAAATAAATACCACAAAAAAAACCATTTTCCTGGCCTTATTTCGGTACCTCCCTCTCACAAAAAATCCTTCTTACCTTGTTAGCTCTTCACGTAGATTGTTGGGCTCTGATGAGTAAAACTTTACACGGAAATGCAGACAATACGGTGGGCCAACTGCAAAGGACAATTAATTCAAGACAGCAGTAACAGCTACTGGATGAGACATCATATTCTTTTATTACACAAAAATCACATCACAAAACTCAACTGAAATTGGCTCTGTCCTACCAGGAATTCACTGTGACAGGGAAATGGATGAAAAACATCAGGGTGAAAGGACACTTAAGTATACACACAAAATAGTTTTATATGTTACAAGTCAACCCAACAGTCATATCACATTAAGTTGATTTGTCTTGCCAAGAACACATGAATCTAGGTTAATCCCTATATTTAAGGACTCTATCTATGACCAAGAAAGCTCTGCATCTTGGCTCTGCAGTTGACCAAGTCCCCAGGCACACTTGGTCTCTGTAACGCCTTTCGAGGGCTCTGGGAAACACCCACTGCAGACAACGCAGGTCCCTTTATTACACAGAAGTTTAGACATATTTTAGGGGGATTTTAACAGACCCTTCTGTGGAAGAACCATCTTTTTTGGAAACCAAAGAGTTAATTCAGCAAAAGGATGGATTAACAGTTCTTCAAAAATGTGCAGCACTCTGCTGATTCTTGCATCTGACAGGAGGAATTTTCTCCCTCTCGGTGCTTCTAAAACCTCTGTTGTATTAACACAGCACCACAAATCCCTGAAGACTTCCCACAGAGGTGAGCAAGGAAGCTGCTAAACAAAAACCAGCTATGTCACAGCTTACCCCAGCATGCACCCCTCAAATGACCGGGCCACACTACGCCCTTGTGCAGCAGGTAAGGACTTGGTGGCTCGAACACAGATTTCGGCATTCAGGACTGCCCCAACGGATGGAAGCTCCAAGACAAGATTTCCTATAGCCAGGCTAACAATCTAGAACACTGAAGCATCTTTGGCTGCCTTGACTCCATTTATACTATAATTAATGAGCCTCTGACATGTTTGATTAAGGACACTGGACTAAAGTAGTATGAGCTACAGAGGGAACAGGTCATTGAACAACCAGCAGCACCACACTGGGTTTTTGTCATCGGGTCTTGTAATCCCTAACAGGACACTGCTCCCCACCACCCATTTCAACTCTCTGTGCCTCCTGTATGTTCAATATGAGAAGCCAAGAGAAAACAGAAAGGACACTTACTTTTAACTTGCTTTTTAATGCTTTTTGTGTTGTCCAACCAATGCTGAAAAATAAATTACTTTCATTGAATTATCAATAAAGAAATCTCACAGAAAGAACAAAAAAGGAAAAATAAACCTTATTCATTAGTGGAGACTGTCTTGGAATAACAAATTGTTCATTAAAATAATCTAATCCAAATCCTTCAAAATTCACAGCTCGTTCAGTGCTCATTAAAGATCCTTTCGCTCAAAGTTTGTCGTTCAAAATGTCAGTTTCGAACAACAGGAACATCCCATGGTACCTTATTTAAAGCCAATCTTCAAGAAAGCATTATTTACTTTGTTAAAAGTGTACTGACAAACCACTTCAATTATTAAATTTTCATCCGGTCCATACAAACAAACAATTCAAACGTTAGTAGGTCAGTGAAAACGTGCCAGAGAAGCATAAATCCTAGCTGGAGACTGGCACTCAGCTGTTTGTGATGTTCACTCAGGCTGGAGGGGAGAGAAAAAATAAGTATTGTTGGCTTCCAGGCATTTTCTTTAGACGACCCAAGTGTGGTAACAGCAAAGCTGTCTATGTCTGAAGACAAGGGTCTACCTAACTCTCCAAAATGCCTGCACAGGTGACATTTTAGCAATTGTCACATGGGAGGACAGAAGTTACTGCCTCATCTACTAATGCTAATTATAAGCTATAGGCTAGACTTGAAGCTTGAATGACTTCATCTATGCTGTGTATGAAGCATGAGAAAAATAAGCCATAGATGGCAGGTTGTGAGAAACACCTACATGTATACGCTATGCTCTCTAAAATAATTGCATATACTCCCACTTTTGCAGAGTTTGTATCAGAAATTAAAGATAAAGCTGGAAAGCTAACATACAGCTAGCAGTAGAGACCCACTTCAAGTGTGCCCAGTGAGCAGCTCACTCCTCCAAAGGAGATGACTCAGTTGAAGAGTAAACACAGCTCCCTGTTCAACATAATTGCACTGACTCGACAGTCAGAGCAAACTCCCCAGCACACCGTGTCCTGCATGCTCCACAATGCCCAGGTAACACCACCTCATCTGATCAATCCCAAATGTCACCTTGCAATAAACACAGACAAATTATACACTTAGCAACACTTCTTTTGTTAAACTATGCGCCAAAGTTCACAGTGGGCCCCACAGAGGACAGAAAAGCAACAAGGGTGTGAGAAAGAACCGGTATTTTCAGGTTGCAATGCCAAGTGCAAACACATTCCTGTCTCCAGAGCAGCTCTGCCTTCTGCAGCGTGTAAAGTCAGCCTGTCACACAGCCAGGACACACAACGATGCAGATATTAGCTGCAGAGCAGAACAACTGAACCATCTACTGCGGCTGTGCACCAGTTGAAAACACTCTCATTACCTATTAAAACAAAGTAGCTACAGAAAGCGATTTGAAATAGATCTACTATATTTTTAAAACAAAGCACGAAGCTTAAGGAAGGATGAAGCAAATATTTGTCAACTTTGCTTACACTACCGGTGAAATGGTGCTGAGCATTTTATTTGTTTTTGTTTAAGAAAATGATAGAATCTCTCTTCCCATTCCATAAACTCACTTGCTGTAAGACACAATTCATTTACTCCTTCCTCCAGCAGAAAAATATACAAACTACCCACTCGGAGGCTTGCAGGTGATTTAGACACAGGAATGGCAGAGAGCCGTTTCTAGACTCCAGGACTGGCTGTGCACGCCTGTTTCATCTCCCTCCTGTTTTCTCTCATCTCCTCCACATTCCATGGGAAGGCAACTGAGAGGCCCGAGACAGGCACTGATAGCATTTCAACTCTGCTCAGCTCCTACCCCTGCTGCCCACAAGGGCTCAGTCTGAATGATACGGGTGTGTGTGGAAGAAGGGAAACAGAATTGCTCTTAAAATGGAAGGAAGAAAAAAACCAACAACAAAAAACCCCCACCAAACCAACACATGCGTGAACACACACAGACGTCAGGAAACTTAAGATTTATTCCAAGTGATTAAAATGGAATTCAGGTGGACCTGGCAAAAAGTTTACATTGTGATGAGAGTTTGCTGAGCACAGTCTACAGCTGAAATCCAGAGATAAAGTTTGCTAAACAAAAAGCAGTATGAACAACAGGCTGCACAGAGCACTGGGAGTCCTTGCTAAAACAGTTGGCTGCTTCAGAAATCTAAAGACAAAAACAAAAAACTGCAAAAACCCCCCAAAACCCAGCAACATTTTGGGAAGGTAGGGTAAACGAGGCATTTTTAGTAAGACAGTGAGGCTAAAACTGGTCCCACACTTTATGGAATTAATGGGTGCATACTTGGTGCAATGCTATACAAGTAATTTTCGGCATTAAGCACTCCAGTAGAGAAAATTGCCAGAGTAACAAACCAATGCGTTGTACAATTCCATTAGGAAAAGTACATTTTTAAATCTGCCGCATGTTAAGTGTGCAGCGTCTCCTTACTAGAAACATCTCTCCAGCATTACTAAAGGAAAATTTAAATAGCTTAAGGGTTAACAGCATCTTTCCTGTCACTGGACACGCCGCACTGCTCACTGCCAGCCGGAATCGAGGTTACTCCAGTTAACACCAGCCTGTTCCCTTGGCTGCCAGATCAAGTCTGGTACACGGTGGACAACCTTGCAAGTAACTCCTTTTGCCATCCCCTACCTCTTACTTGGCGGTGGTGGGGAATCTACCCCTAACCATCAGACCAGCGATGAACACAGAAATCACATGAAAATGTCAGTTTTCTCACTCCACAAATTGTTTCAATAACTTATTTAAGGAAGCTAGTATTTGAATCCTAAAATCCAAACTGTCAGGAGGGGTTTCTATTATCTGTGTTCCCCACCACTTCGCAGTGCATCATACACTCAGACAGCTAACTACTAATCACTTCAGCAGCTCAAAGGAAGGAAAAAAGCTATCCTTCAGCCATTCAAAATGGCTCTATTGGAAACTCATTTGTACTTAAAACAAGGAGCGAATTTATAATTTTTTTTCTTTATCTACATGTTGCTAATTGCCAGTTTTTTATATCATCAGACGCAACTAGCTAGTAAGGCAATATACTTAGATTTAAATTATGTATCAGAAAGATGACCTCCTCCAGAGCCAGTGGACAATTCAGTCCGCAGTGAGGTCTGGATTCCTACACTGTTTGTTTAACAAAGTCTCCTGAAGAATGTTGGACAAGTCACTTCATTAGTCTCTGCCTCTACTTCCAGCTGCAGGATCGGGTTTCTGCTACAATGTGTCAGCTTCTCTTTGCGAGAATGGCTGCCATCACAGCAATTCTTCATTTCCTAAAGTCACTATCTCTGGCCACCGTGCTCAGGTCTTCTGGCAATATGCAACCTTTTCGGCTTCCTTATACAGGGTAGATCATTAAAGTCCAGCTTAAACAGATTGTTATCTCTACTCTGCCTCTTCTCAGTCACACATAGTTAAGAAAAGGAAGCAAACTAAGTTCGAAATTGCTTGTACCTGGCAGTTGTGCAGTATCAAATACTCTATCAGGTGCTGTCTGGACTGTAAGTAACAATTGGCTGGACAAAAGCAAGACATGAGCCATTGCTGAGGCAGAAAAGATTAATTCTGGTTTTCCCACTTCAAGATGAAATGACATTATTTGCTAACAGAACAGTAAGAGAAAAACATTTAGCATACAGACAGTTGCAGCAGTTGTAATTAACCCGCTGTGAACTCTCACGAGATCCCAGAGGCACATGGAAACACTTCAGAAGCCACACAGCAGAAATTGAGTTAGGCTACCTAAAACGTACAGACTGTTTTGTTCCTGAAGTAAAAAGATAAATGCAATGGAGCCATTCACTATGAATACTCAGCATCCCAGACTGCACATGCTTAACACAGCTAACATGATTTTTATAAAAATAAAGGTATGCAATAGGCTGTTTTCTAATTTCTGTTGGCAGGATGAGATCCCTCCATTAGTGTAATGGTCTTTTCTTCCTTAGTGCTAAATGTCTCCGCTCTGCAAGAGGTTTAAGACCACTTTCACTACTGGCAGCTGCTGCCCAGGAGCAGCTAATCCTGCTAGTCATGAAGTTTGCTTCAGATGCTGAACACAAGTTATTTTCTCAGAAAAGAATGCTCTCTACAATTACAAGCTAAGCCTAAAACTTGATCATAATAATTCTGAAAAGCAGCCATCAGGCTGTAAATATGCTTTGGCGTGGATAACAGTGCGTCCGTAGCTATCAGACTCTCTCAAAGATTCAAGCTTAGGGAGTTTTTTTGCCATTGTACAAAGCTGGAACAATTAAGATGTCACCTTCAAATTATTCTAGACATAAACCCTCACAGATATAAAGGAATGTATGTCATTGCCTCCATTTTGTATCCTCCAACAACTCAGGTATGTAGCTCAGCAGCAACTGTTTTTGTGCTCCTATTCTGCCATCCTAATACAAAATAATTCTGAAGTGGACTTGAGACACAAACTATTAGGTGCTACATCTAACAAACAAGACTGACATACACAGTATGAAAACCCAGACCTCTTTCTACCTGGGGGTGTTGGATAAGTGAATAGAGGTTTGCAGGACAGAGACAAAAATCCACTCCTTGTCTAACACCTCACTGAAATGCAGCTGTCCTTGTGGCAGGATTAAGTACATGGCCAGAAGTATCTATATAAAACCGCACAGCCTGCAAGCAACAGGCCTGTGGTTGCTTCTGACAACCTGTGCCCTGCTGCTGTTTTCAAAAGCAGACACATTTTTACAAACACACAACAGACTTCACCAACAAACTCGGACTTGCAAGACCCCTCTACTCAAACTGACTGGTACATACAAACACATCTGTATTCTCCTAAAAATTTCTAGTTGCAGGTCTGAGCCACAAGTGACCAGTCTGTTGAATGGCAACAGGAGGTGTGACAGGAACAAGTGAAACACAGGAAAGGAAGAGACAACACCACTGTAACATTTCAGAGTGCTTGAGGTGGAATTAAACTTGAGGTCACTTAAACTAACACATCACAGAGCTTCTGCACAAAACTTAACTCAAAAAAGTCAGCTTTTTTATAGTGTTTTTGTTAAGATTTAACTTTATGGGGGGAAAAAAAACTCCAACCAAAACCAGAACACTGCTACTCACCACCACTTGTGCCGAATCCATGAACCTCAATCCAAAGTAGTCACTTTCTATGAGGTCTAGATGATACATGATCTGCTCAAACAGGAGCTGGCCTTTGGCTTTTTTCTGAAAAAATAAAAGGATTTAGTACTTAGCAAGTAGACTATTGGAGCATCAACCATCTTCTAGCCATACTTGATACCCAAATTCCAAAAGTAAGAGAATCCCAAAGTTAAGCTTTCAAAAACATAGTGGAAATTCTTTTTTTCACTCTTTTTTTTATGGCTGTTTTTCTAAAAGGCAAATGTACACCCCACAAAGAGCACACAGAAGGACTTGCATAACGTCCTTTATTGGAAAACCTCAACACTGACTCGCACAAGACACTGTTAAAATGTCATTTTACCATTGTCCCTTTTAGGCTTTCCTCACCCACCAAAGTTCCACACAACTGGAAATGCAGCCAGTACAATTGCAATGATTCATGCACTGGAAAAATTTCAGGGCAAAGTACAGCAAATTGCTTAAGAATTTACTACCATTTGATATCTAGGTAACTCACATTTTGTAGCACGTAGCTAAGCATATTGAATTAGGATTATCTCTCCATTAGCAAGTGCTTTTAACAAATGACAGGATACAGTCTGGGACAAGCAACTTTAACAAGTAGTAGTTCGATAAGGCTTTTACAAAAGTGACTTTATAAAACTCCCTTGTAGGTGCAAAAAGCCACTATGCATGCTCGTACATAAGTTATGAGAAAACTTAGCTTTAGCCTCAAGTAAACATCATTTTTACAGTGATGTTCTAAAAAATTAAACAGCTGTCTTTAAAAATAAGGCACATAAACAGCACTGAGCAGTTTCTACACAACATACATTTTTCATGCTATGAACTCCTCCATAGTAATAAACTGAAAGAAAAGCTTAACAGTAATAGCTGAGATGTCTAAAAGTAATAAAAATACCTTAATAAATTAGTAGATCAGAGTACAAGTCATGGCGTTGAAAAGAAACATTTTAAAATGCAAAGCAATGTAGAAAGTATTTATGTTTACTCTGCAAGCAATTAAGGATTTCTCTATTTCCATAACATTATAATCTTGCAATCTTTTATCTTAATATTCATACATTCACAACTTGAGAAATGGGCTAACTTTCTGAGCATTAGCAGATTTAGTCCACCCCTCAAAACTCCTGCCCAGCCAGAATTCCTATTCTCAGCAGTAACCTGGTTTAATCACCGAGTCTTATCCATGTAAGAAAAGCTGCATGCATAATTTTCACTGCCTTCCCCCTACCCTGATCTTCAAATATTTTACATTTAGCTTGGTAAGCACAACCATTGGTTTACTCTATGCTTCAGTTAACTCCAACATGACATTTTGTAGCTCAAAGTAAAATCTCAGAAAAAGTCTGTGAACTGAACCTGCCTAAGAAAGTGCTCCCACAGTTGTTTATTTCCAAATATTGGGGGAGGTAGGGGGAACTGACTTTACATGCACACAGCATCTACAAAACGTTGTATAATGAAGATGGTGAGATCTCATCAAACTCATTCAGGACAAGTTTCTTCTGCTGACTTCAAGAAAAAATACTTTCTCAGGCAATAGCAGATTTATTAAACACCTGCAAGACTCTCTTAAGAGAAGCCTTAATGCAAATCACCTGAACATAAAACCACACCTTTCTTCCACTGTTTGAGTCTGTAGTCTTTCTTGATTAGCAACAAATTGAACTGTTGATATTTTCCCTCAGCGCAGGATATCTTCTGCTTAAACAGTAAGATCCACTAACACAAGTGAAATGATTCAGCATTTGCAAGAGCAAAAATAAAAAATTGTTACTTCACACGAAGCTTCTGCGCCTTGTCTATAACGAGCAAAATCTCCCCTTATTGGGCAGAGCATCTTAGATCCTTCCTAATTCCTCAGTAAGTCATCTCTAGAAACTGTAATTAACCAGTTATTTCAGTCAAACTCCCTCCCGGGGACAGCCAGAGGAGCACTTTAACTCAAGGTTAGAATAACTACTTGTACTATCTCACACTACCAACAAACAAAATGTATTATCATCCAAAATTCTGTAGTGTCAAATTAGTTTCAGAGTGTGCTTGCCTCTTCTGTAATCTCAGCAAAGAACTTGGAGATCAAGCGGAACCAGAATGGTTCATGTGGGAGAAAGTCCCCGAAGAACAGCACTGGAGCGGCTGTGGAAAGATGTGCAGGGCTGCTGGTTGTCTTCTGACTTAAATCACCGAGGCTGTCAACAGGGAATTAATTATGCAGCACTTTACGTATGACTTAAACCATCAGTGGCTGCATTTGGTGCGAGTCAGCAAGTGTTTCACACGTGCTTTAATGTTAAAGAATTACTAAAGTCCTTCATCTTTACATTTAAACAGATGGCTGCCAGAATCTGCATTGCTTTGTAACAGGTCAATTTTCATGAATCAAAATTAATTTCTTTGTATTCAATAAAACTGTGATCTCAAGTGTTTTCAAAGGATATAGCACAGACATACTTCTATTACATTTGCTGGTGAGAAGTTACCCTTAACTCTGTAGTGGCAACGTTCAATTTAAGTGACATTTTTATCAGGCTCCTACCCCTATCCTTTTTTTTTCCCCTCCTTTTTTTCCTCGCAGCAGAGCACAGGTTACTCTCAAAGGACAAATATTTTCAAGCTGCTTAACGGTTACCAATGAGTTATTAACAACTCCAGTCAAAAGCAGTCCAGTCAGTGGCTGGTCCTCCCTTCAGGACACAAATCAAACTCCTCATGGGATTCTAATTCTGTAAAACCCAACTACTTGATTGATACAGTTTGCTATACTCTGTGGGAAGCAACAGCAAAACATCTCACAGCAGCAGAATCAACAACTGAACAGGGAAAATTTAAACAAAATATATCACTTAAGTAATGTAATGTATCTAGGAGTTTTGCCACGCTTTGGAATGAGATAAAAGCATCTTTTGATCACTTTGGGATGAATCACGTTCCCTTTCCATCCCTGAATGGAAGGGATGCTCCCAGCTATGTCCTACTGATACCTCACATGCTGCTCTAATACCTGCAGTTGCTGGCTGAGTAGGTGGTACAAGGGCACAGCACTTGTAACAAATAAGATTGACATACACAGTATGAAAACCCAGGGTGGTACAAGGTGGTTCATCAACACTGAACCCCAGTGGTTCAGCTGCAAGGCTGGGTAAAGCCAACCCTGGTGCCTGCCTCAGCAGCCTTGTTTGTCCCTTCATCACCAGGATGAGGTGACACAGAGAGATGAGGTGACACAGAGAGATGAGGTGACACAGAGAGATGAGGTGACACAGAGAGATGAGGTGACACAGAGAGATGAGGTGACACAGAGAGATTCCCCTTGGCTCAGGTACCTCAGTCACTGCATAAAACTGGAGAGGCAGTGGTTATAACCTCTTCTCACGGCCTCAGAAGTAAAGGGTATTTCAAGGACAGGTATTCAAGAGCATAAATCAGCACAATTCAGTGTTCCACAACTTGCCTGTCTGATGTCAAATCAGTTTTCAGGAGTAGCGGCAGCCAGTACAGACCAATGCTGGTGAAGTGACACGGGCTGCGGATGAGATGTTTTTGCCAGGCAGGGACCAGCTTAATGGCTCACTTTTTAAGTTTTTGGTTTTTTTAATCAGGTTTTTAACCACAGTGAAGTACTTCAAACTTCACAACTTACAAAAAACCCCACAAAACCAGAAAGCCCACCTAACGAATTTACTAACTAAAACGCTTATCAGAAAAGGATTTTTCTCCTCTATTTCTGAATAGGCTTTACCTTCATTGGCCTTATTATCCCTTGTGTCTTTGCAGCTGTACTTTTCTGTCAGAAGATTTCTTCAAATGATGATGCTAATATTGCTTATTAACAATAAGTAACAGTAGCTATTGCCTTCAATGAAAGGCCTTCAATAGCTGCTGAACTGCAAAAACCTCCCTTCCTGTTTTTTTGTCAACTCATTAGGAGGGTTACCATTCATATTCATACCAATTTCCTCAGAAAGACCCCATTTACCACCCCTAGTCAGGATTTACAGCTACCCAGTTGCTAGGATATCACCTAAGCACATTTGCAGACCATGGCAATGTGGGAGCAGCAGATGAGCCTGTCCATTTTTTATGAAGTTAATTCCCCTTCTCCATAACAACACATTTAAAACCAAAAATCAACAACAAAAAACACACACAAAAAAAACCAAGAGAAAGCTCCAACCATGAGCTTTAAAGGCAAAAGATTTCAGCTCAATAGTGTGAAAACAGTATCTGTAGTTAACACCACTAAGGTTTGCTAGAGAACTGGACAGTTAAAACCCCTTATCTTTACCAAGGCAGTGTTAGAAGTACACATTACTTGTATCACCCTGATCTTCTTATGGCTTTAAGTACTGACCTACAAATGGAGTTGCTCTCTCAAGCTCCAAGCATCAATCTTTCAAATAACTTTTCCAAACTCCCCAGTCAATTTTTTCCTTTATCGAAAGATGGCACCGGCAGCAAAACACCAGTTCTGCTTCTCTCTCTGGTTACCCCCAGCCTTTGACAACATGTACCATGTATTCCTGTACTGGGTAAAAAGCCCTGCAGGCTGTAAGGCTGCAGAGAATCATTTGGACCTCCAGAGACAGAGCTTATCAACTCCTCTGTTTACTCAAGTCTCTCCCAGATATAGGAAGATAAGCATTTGAGATTAAACATTTTGTTCCGGTATTCTCTGAAGAAAGAGAATTCTTCCAAAAATCTTTTATAAAGAATTTATCTCACTACCCATTATAACTGTACTTTTATTAGTATATAGAAGGATTTTGATGTACCATGCTCAGGTTTATTGACTCTATATGTAAAAAGATAAAGATTCAATACATTCATACTTGTCAGTTTGTTTTGCCAGAAGTCTCTTATTTTTCCTCTTCCAGAAAATTTATATCTTCTGGTTACACATTTGATTTAATCCATTTCTGAGTCTATTTCCTAATATTCTTTCTGATACAGAATATATCCAAACTGCTTGTCCAGCATTAAGGTGTAGCGATGAGATACCTTCCCCCCAGTATATCCTCAAACATTTGTTTTATTTGGTATTGCACCTGCAGGTTTCTCAGGAGCAGTTTGGTTAAGAGCCTATGAGAGTCTCAGCCTTCGAGGTCTTTCCAGGGGCAGCTCAGTGGCAAAGCAGGGCTCCAGACAAAATTTGCAGTTATGCTGCG
>NW_010185866.1:4968-5958 GCF_000695765.1 Mesitornis unicolor | reverse complement strand
CACCAACACCAGCCGGCAGCACCATCCCCGGAGACACCCACAGCACACTGTGGGCCACACAAATTATTCAGACAGGAGCCGCAGCTCACTTCTTCCTGCTCCCTTCCTCCTTTTCTAACCACGCCAGGGCATCCTGCATCGCAGCGGGCTCAAAACGCTCACCTGCTGCTCACCCAAAATGAGTGACTACCAGCACGACTCGGTACAGGCAGGCTGCTCAGAAGCGCTGAAACAACTCGGCATGTTTGCCTTGCGCTCAATCTCAATATGCATTGAAATCGGGCACCCCAGGAAGCACTGGATCAACCTGCACCGCAGCCCGCCCCCCCTCCCGACACCACGCAGGCGGTTCCTCTGCTTTGTATCGCTCAGCCTGGGGCTGATCTTTCCAGTTTCAGCCCCCTGAGGGTCTTTCAGTCGTTTAAACAAATAGCCAAAAGCATTTCAATGGTTTAAGACAAAAGCCACATGTGGAAAAAAGTTTTAAGTCCAAAACTTTAGAGTTTTAACACACACAAGCAAATGTTTATTTACTCACTACTTTTGTTAGCTGAGTTTTACTTAAAAAAAAATATCAGCCTTGAACACTAAGATTACTCATTGTATTCAAAGACTGATTTTCCAACGTTTTTAGCATTACTAGATTTTCTTTTTAATCGGCATCTGTGCCACAGAAAGCATTCTACTATTCATATTTACAGCGACATCATTCAGCAAGTAGACCCAATTAAATTATTCTACAAGGTTAAAAAAACCAGAATGCATTACTGAGTAAAAACAACTATAACAACACATCTCTGATCTTGCAGCCGGATCAACCAAATCATCTCCCTCCACACAAAAAGCCATCAGCACTCGTTAACAGTTTGATGGCAATGTTTCTGGCATTCCAGATAGATGTCTTAATTTTATTTGAAATAATCACTAGAAATACAGTACTTGTTCTCTTATTTTGTAAGCATTACTTCAAAACTGTAAACAGCTCAGCTA
>NW_010185866.1:2106-4937 GCF_000695765.1 Mesitornis unicolor | reverse complement strand
CCTGCTGTACCACAGGGCTCTATGTAAGACCTTCTTTTGATGAAACTTCCTTACAAGAAGGACAAAACCATCTCATTTTGCAATCTCCATATTAAATTTCATGCATGCGTAAGTAAGGAATATTCCAAGATAAAAAACTACTCAGAGAGCATCCATTCTTGTAGTTTGTGTTTTTCACGTCCTACCACTAGGAAGCTATTGCCCAAAACTTAGGTTGCACATACAGAAACTGAAATACAATTAACGCGCTATTATCCATGAGAAGATTATGTAAATCATGGGATAAGCAGGGTCAGGTTTTTTTACCAAAACAGCCCTGGCTTCTACAAAGCACAGTGCTGCTGCTGTAAGACCCCAAACTTACTATCTCTTCCTATTCTAAGGCTGACCTTGTTCCTCCACAGAAATTTCAGAAAAAGTGCATATTCCAAGTGTATCCCTGTAATTTAATTTACATTATAAACTTTACCGGTTTTCCCCTTTATCTTGGGTATCTTTTCCCTCTCCCAATTATTACTACAAATAACACAGAATTTACTATCTCTACAACAAACATTCAATTTTTAGATCCTCTGATTTAAAAGTTTTCTGGAGCCCCCTAGCACTCTAAGCAACACTTTATTCAAAATTCTTGACAAATACTTTTGTTCACAAGAGTTTCATAAGCTGTTGGTGACTCCAATTAAAAAGAGCTTTCAAGGAAAACCACTGCTATGAGACGTCTCCCATCCTCAACCCATCTTTCCTCACAAACCACAACCACCAGAAGAGCTGGTATCCCAGCTGCTGAGGGGCTCCCCTGGGAGCCCATACTGGTATAACCGGGCTGGTGGAGTCTTCAGGTGCTAAACCAGCACTGTTCATGGCTTTTGGGAATTCCAGAGGTGCAGGGGGGGAAGTCGCAGTCTAGTTTCATGTGGGAACAGGATTAAAGGTAAGACAGGGGATGTCAGCAAACAGAGCTCTTGTCTGCTCACTGCTCATACCACTAAGGAAACTCCACCTGCAGACCTCAAACAATCAGAAGAAAAAGCACAACCTGGCTTTTGTACAAATTTATCCTGAGATAAGTAAGCCAGTGTATATCACAAACAACATCAACAGCAGTTAACACACGCCATTTATTTGAGAAAAACTTTCCATAGATTAAAAAAAGGCAGTTTCTCAGTGTTTCACTAAGCACGCAAGTCTGTCAATATCACTAAATGCATTTGGAAAAACAAAGCTTCAAAAAGGTGGTAACTGAAGAGGAAAACTACCAGGTCAAAACACAACCTCACAATCTGACATGAAGGGGAGGGGGGGAACCTATACCTTTTGATCTGCCCCAGAACACCACCGATAACTCATATTAAGTTCACGCCTCCCATTTTGAACGTACCAGAGAGACAGTAAATGGTATAGGTAACTCTGATATTCTTCAGTCATTGATGTGGCTACAGAGCACGTCAATTACTGAAAAGAATTTAGTCTATGTACTGTGTGGGGCTGTCGCTTTGATGAACAGTTCAAGTCAGGCAATTTTGTAATTAAAAACAAAAGAAGAAATAGAAAAGCAGGCAGATAAAGTGGCTTGACAGACACCATAGATAAGATCAGTGGACAAAATACAGAGTTACTGCTCAAATCCTGGCTCTGTGTTTAACAAATTAATCTCAACTGCATCATTTACAACATGTCCCTTCTGTTTCATTGTCAATATTCATACAAACATCAGTCTCTGCTGCTTAAAAAGATGCTGAAATATGTTTGGCTTACATGATACTGTTTTTACCATGGTTGGTTTTGGGTTTTTTTTCTAACAAACAGAAATCCAGCAGTCTCAGATTCAACTATATGAAGGACCACAACTCCAGAACACTCCTCTTTCAGTAGCAAGTCCACAGTAAGGGTACAGCTCAACAAGCATTTTAAGCAAGCATAAGCCTGATACTGCCTCTAAATGTTTCTTCACCACATTTCGGAAGGCACATGGGGAACCAGATTGGAGAATCGCTCCAGCTGGAAACTAACGTGACAAAATTAGACCAATTCTTTTCAGCCACAGCATTTTCTTGACTTAGTGCCTGGTTGCAAAAAAAATAGGAAAAAGAAAAAGTTTCTTTTGCCAAGGGATATGCGAAAACAAGGACAAATGCAATTACGAAAGCAGCATCTTTTCCTCCTGTGGCAGCAACAACTTATGCCACTGCACTGTATTTATGCAGCTATGGATTAAAAAGGGTACAGCATTAATTTCTGCCAAGAAAACTCTTTCTCTGGCTGTGAGCTAACCTGTTTGCTAAGTGATTCACTATTAAGCAACACTTTCTGTCTGTTTGGGTTTTCTTTAATAAAATGATTTCACAGACCTTAGACAATGGGACTACGCACAACTGAACTGAGGACACCTCTTTGAGATAACAAGAGCTCATTTTAAACCAAATCTACTGCCAAAGGAACAGATTCAGTCTTTGAAAAGGCCTTAGCTCAAAATGGACAGTGATTCTCAAGAAATGTTTTCGTAAAAGAAAAGATTTACTATGTAGATTTACTGATACTTACAGCTTAGATGTTCACAAACAAGGCTTTATATTAGCTTATTAAAGTTTCCTGTAGAAATTAATAGTTACTACTGCACCCTGATCTAAGTTTTATAGACCAGATGGCAGGCCATGACACCTCTTCAGGTTCAATTTATGCTCCTCAGAGCCTTAGAAATGTTGTTAGAGGCACCAGGAATTTGCCTACAGAGCCAACTCCAGCTCCAAAGATTACTGCTCCAGTTATGTGCAGGCATCAATTTAAACTTGAGTACTTTTTAAGTGTAACTCTTGCTATAAAGTGTTTGT
>NW_010185866.1:0-2075 GCF_000695765.1 Mesitornis unicolor | reverse complement strand
GCATTCCTGGCCTCAAAACAAACATCCTAGGCACTAAGCAGCTCTGGATATGTTCATTAAGTTGTTTCAGAGATGTACAAATCAGTTTTACTGCCCTCTATAAACACCTATCTGTACAGTTATTGTGCAAATAAAGATGCTAAACTGTTTCTTTACCTCTAGATTGCTTTGGGTTCTGGATATTGCAAGAATTATTCCTGCTCACGATGTCAATGACACCACTCAATACTCTAGTAAGTTGAGTCTTCCTCAGACTAACATTATAAACACTCTAGAATTATCCCGAAAATAAGAAACGGAGGAAATAAAAGCCATTTCAAGAATTGCTGCTTCTCTCACTCTTTCTAGCCAGCAGCTCCAACATCAGCGCAACTGTTACTGCAGCTGAAATCCTACAGAACTAGGCAGAAAGTCTCGCAGACCCACAGCTTCCTAATGCAGCCATGTGAGCTCAAAACAAGTCATTAACAACCACAACACACGGTAATGGAAAAACTGAGCACATCACTGCTATTGCTACTGCTCATCCTGTTGGCCAAAACCAGGTATGTAATTAAGCAGAGCAGAACAGACACGCGTATGTTAAGAGAGCTTTAGAAATGCAAAACAGTGGTTAACACCTCGCTGCCAATAAAGCACTATCCTATGAGACAATCCCTGCCATATAATCTGCCCCGAGGAGGGGAAGAAGCAGAATTCCTCTCTTCCTGTCCCCTCTCAGATTAGTGTTAAGAACTGCATCCACCCCGACAGAAAATCAAAACAAACACAAAAACCTACACAGAAACGATCTCAGAAACTACTGAAAAAATGATACAAAAAATGTCCTAAAACGTGACTTCCCTGGTATGTGACAACAGCAACAAGACACACACACATACAGCTCAAGACTGCTGAACACCTTCTGAGATTGTTATCTCCCCACTCTTCTCCTCATCCCTCCTCTTCAAAAGAGCTACACCAAAAGATTTATGTTCCTTCTCAAGATGCATACATAGCTCACTGAAAAGAGAATCTAACTCATCCAAAGCATTACCCTCCCTACCCAAGTTAAACCTTGGCACAATTCATTAACATTCCAAAAAGCATTTGATGTATAAAGCACTCTCTAGTTTCAGTAAATAACAAAGTTAACTATTCTTATAGTACTTTTTTCTGACCAATAACTTAGCAGACGTCGCGTCCCAGGGTCAGTTGCTGTGACAGACAGATACGCCTTTATCTAACTTGTAAACAACAAAGAGCACAATCAGATCGCCACAAGCCAACGGTATTTAAAATCCAATCTTTCATTGCTCGTACCGGTAAGTCCACACTGACATCTGTTCCATCCAGCAGCGCTACTCGGCAAGTAATGATGGATTTTGCGTCCCCGGCTGCAGGGATGTGGGTTGCAGCTCTCTGGGCCTCTCTTAGCCGTTCCTTCTCCGCGTGCTTGCGCATAGACCGCCGTCCAAGGGTTCGACGGAAGAAGCTCAGCATCTTTGCTACGAAACCCAAGACAGCAAAAGAACATGTTAATATTAGCTTTTCACAAGAAAAAACCTCTTAGAAAATACCAGACTTCAATAAAGAAGTACTAGAGACTTAAACAGCCGTTTCACTTCTTTGGATTTAAATACCTGCACCCTTTAGCACTTTAAAAAAAAAACTCAGCTAAAACCTTTGATGGTAGTCGGGGTGATTTTTTGGACAATCTGGAACTATGCTGGGGAAAAAACAGCGATTGTGTAAATCTCATACAATTAATTACAATCTTTCATTAACACAAGTGCTTCTGCATTTTGTGCACCTTCAGTAAGACGGTGACGTTCTCCCAAAGCTAGAAAGCAATTAAGTGCTTCACACGACCAGCTATGTTTCTTGGCAGACACACTCCATCTCTCTTATCGAAAAGAAATTAAAAACGGTGCTTCCCGCCCCAGAGCTTCGCTTACAGACCAGGGACTCCGATACTGAGCCCTTCCAGGAAAGGCTCCGCACAAACAGGTGAGCGCTTTTTGAGCATGGCTGTTCCCGGCTCCCCGCCGGCGCAGGGAAGGCGGCCTCACAGACGCTCACCGGCACCGGGGTCC
>NW_010185865.1:0-4626 GCF_000695765.1 Mesitornis unicolor | reverse complement strand
CCGGCACCGAGGTCAGACTGACAGGCCTGTGACAGTAAAAGACATTATTACTTTAAGAAAGGAGGTAATCAGTTTGGGAAAGGAAGTAAATACTGTTGTTGTCTTTGGTAAGAAAAGGGGAAAAAAGCAACCGATGCTGCCGATGGTGCTGTTTGTTTGCTAAAGGAAGGATCCCTTTGATTGTGAAAGCCATCCCTGTTCTTCCACTACATCTTTCTCTGCTTAAACCACATCAGCTCCTCGATATCCAACAAATCCTGGCGTAGGGCAGTGTATGACAGGGTACACGGACAGTGACTGCTCCCGCTACCTTTCTCATATGGACTTCTTGAGGAGCGAGGGGGCAGCCCCCATCTTCACGTGGCTGCAGCGATGATGCTGACCCTGCAATACCTGCAGGGTAAGGCGGCTGAGAGGTGCAAGTGCCAGGTTGGAGTTGACGCCACATGTGTCCCAAAAGGGCATTCAAATTGGAACATGTGCTCTGTTAGCAAAACCAGTGGTCTTTGATGAAATGCAAACCATGCTGTAGCCCTGGGCTGGTATTTTCAGTATGAAAAAGGCTGGTGGCACAGGGCTGAAATATCAGATATTCTCCTTTGCTTTTTGGGGAAATAATAAAGTTTTCCTCTCAGTTGGCTGAACAAGTCATGCTGGTTTTCTCATGCTTTCAGGGTAGAATAAGAATCCTAAGCCCAGCCCAGTACCATTGATCACGGTGCTGAATTAGCTGTGCCCCACTGAGTCTTGCAGAAGGGCCCTCTGTTAGGTATCTCCACGAGAGGATCTGCAGCATGTTAGAGCAAAGGTCTGCTTGCTCTGTGCCATCGCCGACAGAGACCAGGGGAAGATGCTTTAAGGAAAAAGGCAAGATTTTGAAAAAGCGATGTTTTGATCCCTCCTCCCCTGGGTCCTTCCTGTGCCAGCAGCCTGACTCCCTCACTGTGTGTGTGCTTTCCAGACTGATATTTTCAAAAGCAGTGTAGGAAGGACAAAAATCATCAGAAGAAAATATTGTTATGAAAGGAAATTGTTATGCCAGAGAGAAAAATGCAGGAAGAATGATGAGAGCCTCTTCTGTGCTCTGGTACCCTCACAGTAAAGAAGTTTTTCCTTATGTTTAGGTTGAACCTCCTGTGCTCCAGGTTGTGACCATTGCCTGTTGTCCTGTCACTGGGCACCAGTGAGAAGTCTGGTCCCATCCTCCTGACACCTGCCCTTTAGATATTTATAACCATTAATGAGATCCCCCCTCAGTCTCCTCCAACTTTCTCAGCCTTTCCTATCAGTATAACACTTAAATATGACATAAAACACATGCTATTGTAGCTCTCAATAAATTGACCTAAATGTGTGTGCCCTTTGGTAGTAGTTTTTGTTTTCACTCTGTAGTTACAAGTGGTATTTTTAAAATGCTACTTCAATCCTTCAGGACTGTATTTAAGACAGACCTTTTAGCCTCTGTTTGCACAAGAGGGCTACACTTTCAGTCACTCTCCAGCCTTTGAAAATCACTAGGAACAGCTGTTTGTAACTGTAAAGCCAAACATTTGAGTTTAAAATGACAGGCAATGGGTATGCAAAAGAATTTTTCAAGATGCCTGAGGTGACATTAACATTCTGCTGAAGAGAAATGGCTTCTGAAGATAAGGGAAGGGCTTAGGGCACCCAGCATCACCTACTGTCACTCATGAGTGGAAGGGTCCTCCTGAAGAAGAGATTCCAAATGTGAAAGTTAAGGAAAAGCTTGTGGTTTAGCCTAGAAAAGCCTTTTGAGCTTTACAGTGTCCTACATACTAGCTAGCATGTAATTGCGCAGAGATATGAGTTTACCTTTACCTTTCAGGACATAGTTTTGTAGTTCTATAGAGTAAAAGATTCATTTTTCAGAGGTAAAAATCAGGTGTGTGTATTTTGACTGACTCAAAATAGTGAGTCCAAGGCATCAATAACAGGGCAAACTGTAGAGGAAAAAAATATTTGCCAAAGGGAAGGTAAATAAATTTACAGAAGCCCAACCCTTTGGTTTGATCTTAAAAAGGCCAAACACCCTCCCTGGATGAGCCCCAGCCCATGGAGAAGCAGCTGGGGAGCCTGTGAGAGCTGTCACCTTGTGCTGGTGGGCACCAGACCTCCAACCCTCCCTGATGTGATTTGACTAGTGGTTTTGTCTGTATGAAGGAGCCAGGACGTTGCTATTAGGCTAATCCAATTCTAAAATAGCCAAGGTAATGCAATTGTAACCACTGTTAAATTTGCAGCAGATGGTAACACACACAGTCCAACAAATCATCAGACTACTGGGACAGTTTCGGTTCATTTCTCACAGAGCAGGTCTCCTTTCTGTTAAAGCATCGTGGCTTTTCTAAAGTGGGTGCAGATCAAAACTGTTGTCCCAGCACACAGCAAAGTCAGCTGCTGTGCTGCCTTCATGGCTTGGTACAGCCACCTTCCCCTGCGGCTTCATCTCCTCCAAACCATCTTCTGATGCTCCTAAGCTTCGTTTCACTTCTGTGAAGTTCACACAACTTGCTTTTCCTGTGCAAAGAAATAATATTACACATTCAAAGCAATCATACCAACCTTTATGATGATAATCGAGGTAAAAACATAGAGTTGTGCTGAAGGAATGTGAAATCATTTCTGGAAGTATCACAGAAAACAGGGAAGTGGAG
This sequence comes from Mesitornis unicolor, assembly GCF_000695765.1. NCBI lineage: Eukaryota > Metazoa > Chordata > Aves > Mesitornithiformes > Mesitornithidae > Mesitornis > Mesitornis unicolor. The sequence continues at coordinate 1,951 of NW_010185865.1, read as the reverse complement.
AAATCCTTTGCTATGATCCATTGTTATCTTGTTTCATGAGGTAAATGAACCCATTTGAAACTTGGGCCAGAATATGTATGAATAAACTGGGATTTAATCTTGCAACTGAAGGGAAGAAGGGGTCTTTCCAAATCAAGGGATCAGCACTCACATTAATTGGGATCTTACATATCCAGTTTCATAATGGCTTTTAGCTGTTTTACTGCAAGAATTAGTTCAATCTCACCTACCTGCACAGCTCGCTAGGTGGGTGCTTTTCATTAGCAAAAGTTTGGTGTCACCTTTGGGAGCTATTCTTATGCCCATTAGCCTTGGAGCACAACATAACCAGGATCTAATGCAAACCTGTGCATCTCCTTTCCCTCTGACCCAGTACTGATGTTCTGGGGTGAGGGTGACCAGATATGGCAGGAGGTTTATCACCCCACATGGGGTGTGGCAGTGGCACATCACACCTGCCAGGCAGAGGGGCAGCTTGCACCCTTTCACAAGCACCAATGTGCACCAAAACCACCTCTACTTGAAGCGAGAAGCTGCATTTGCTTGGGATCTTTCACTCTGAAATGAGCAGGAATTGTTGCACTCACTGCTGGTAGTACCAGCGGGGATCTCTGTTTTGGAGTCAAGGGGTTGTGGGGAAACATGTTCCCAGTGTGGAAATGCTGTAAGGACTGAAGCTAACATAGTACATGGAAATGCAAGCTTAAGTAGGCATTTAGTTCAGCTTTCCCATCGCAAGGGGGGAATGCATCCATTTGAGCATGAAAATTACAAATTTATATTTTTATATATATATGTAGCATGACTGGATAAGGAAGAAGAGCAAGAAACTAAGAAATACTGTGTAAAAAAATCACTGTCTGGGCATAAGTTTTGGTGGGCATTAGTAAGTCTTCTTCCAAGACCAGCCCCTCCGCATCCAAGGTTGAGATAATCTCCAAGAAGTATTGAACTACATGGATTTTATTGAAGTTTATGACTTCTTCAACTTCACACATACATAAAAATTAAAACCAGTAGTTATACTCCAGGCGAAAGCATTTCTGGATTAATTATCCAGCAGGATGACAATAGCAGAATGGAAACAGATGCATTTTAAGGGACTGCATCTCTCTCTCTTCTGTACCCTTTCTGAGATACAGTCAGTCAGGGAGTTAGAGGTGAAAGAACTTTATTTGCTTCCCTGTATTATATATTAAAAAGTAAAATTGCTTACTTAAAGTTCCAAAATGAGGGAAAAGATTTGAAAATCAGGAAAAAATATAAGGGAAAAAAAAAATCAGGTATTTATTATCAAAATTTAACAGGGAGATATATGACCTGAATGGAGGAGATATTTGGTACTATTAGGGAGAATTCATCACCTTAAAATGATTCTTGTTGATGACGGATTACCCAGTGGGTCAGAGACCTTTTTCTTTTTAACTGGGAACTAGTCAAGGAGTGATCAAATCTTAAGATGCCTTGCAAATCTACAGCAGACTTCTTGGTCAGTGATAATTAATATTGCTTTTCAGATATTCATAGGATTTTTTTGGGTAGTTACAATGCCAATTTTATACCAGCAGCAGATTTATGTAATCTGTGCTGTCATGGATCAGAGTCAGGAAGAAAAACATGTGATAGCTTAAAAATGAATGTGCTAATTACCCTAATCATACCTACAATGTATGGACAATGCCAACAAGCCATATCTATTGTGGCAACATATAGCTTCAGGACACAGCGTGGAAATACCTTGTATCCAAGGACCATGAAGAAATGCATAGACAGGAAAAACTTTGTCTCACAAGATTTTAGCACCTCCTCCCAATCTTTCTTCAAGTAGATTTGAGCTTTAATTTTCAGTATCAAACGGTTCAGTACACCTGGGATTTGAGGCTTTGCTCCAGTACTTATTAATGCATTACGTAAGCGTCTTATTACAGAATCACAGAACTTTAGGGATTGG
>NW_010185864.1:0-7535 GCF_000695765.1 Mesitornis unicolor | reverse complement strand
ACCACCTGTCCTTCCCTTTCAGGCTGATAACTCTTAAATCATAACAATGGACCAGGTCTGAGCCCTAACTGAGGATCCCTTTCCTTAATCCAACAAAGACAAAAATGCTGTGTAGATCATGATTTACTGCAGTCTGCTACCATCACTCTTAACAGCCTTGGCTGATGCTGGTACATCTGAGATTTTATAATGTAATTGCTGGTTTTCTTGAACTTGTAATCTCTAAAAAAACTAGCAAACTCAGACAAGCAAAGAGTATCCTCAAAGGAAGCAGTGGAAAGTTTACAAAGATCTGTTAATGTACAAAGACAATTCCAGCTAAGAACTATTCCAGTCTGTCTGGAGTAACACATAATTTTAAATTATTAGTGATATTATTATGTATTAGTACTGTGCAATTCAGATTTGAGAGAACTTTAAAATATGACTTGCAGAGAGCATCTAATCGCAGTCATATTCATTACCTCATGGTCTACATTACTGTAGTATCATTATTCTTCCTGTCTACAGAATATTTTAAATGCAAAACCTGCCCTAATAAAAGGCTCATTAGCATAGTCTACGTATGATAATTTTTTCTGTAGGAAGTACAGGTTTCATTAATTCATTTTTGTAACACAAAGAGTGGCAGAAATGGAATTTTACTGAATTTTATTTTCCTTAAACTTAAATAATCAAAGACACAAAGCATAACTGGCTGTTTTGTAAGATAAAATAAGAAATATGCAGTTATGTGTGCAAACCATCAACTTGTTTAGGCAAGCATATTTCATCTGTCTGACATTTTTCAAGTTTCACACCCATAAAATAGATTTAATTGGGATTTAATATCAAAAGTTTGCCATGTTTATAAGAAAATTTGACAGAAATGCATCCAGAAAGAATACATAAGATATTGATTTGCTGGATAGTGTGACTTTTTTTTTTTCACATGCATTAAGTATTAAATCAGTCACCCTCAACATAGAGGCCTGTGATTTTTATAATACTCCCACTTGAAATAATGTGTTGTTCCTGGAAGATATTAGAAGTGGAGATCACTAATTTAACACAGCTATTTATATTTAGAATAGCTCCTAGAATTCTTGAAACTTTATAATAGATTCACCACTCTTGTTACCTAGTTGAGTCAAAAAGCTGGTGTGTGTAGGGGCACTCTTGTCTGCAGACATCACTGGCCCCCTGATATGACAAACATGCCACTTACTGCCTGTAGAGCAGTGAAATCCTCCAGCAGCTCCAGTTTTCTTCCAGAATAGCTTCTAAACAGATGGCACCTTGTCATTGTCAATGGCTTGCCATCACGGAGAGTCATAAGGATCCATACAGAGACTGACGCTTTTCTTTCTTTTCTCAGGACATCTAATGAAACCAGCCAATAATGACCTCTTCCCCTTCACAGACGATTCCACCTTATGTCAGCTGATTTCTTCCAAGTCACATCACACCCATTCTGCTGCAAGTGCATCAGAAGGACTTACACTGTTTGACAGCTAAGCCGTACACCAGCTAACCACTGTTGGTGGAAGTAAAATACAAAAAAAGCAAACTCCTCTGGTTTCTGGTGTTGCTGCCGGTCATCCTGCTCAGCAGCCTGAGCTGTTTTTTAGCATTCCGTCAGCCCTGTGAACATCAGTTTAGAAATTAGAGTAGACACAGCTAGCAAATAGCTTTGAATCACTTTGAGTGTAATTAAGCATGAAGCATAGCTGAGGGCTTTATTTGATCCAGACTGGTCATTTTATTACGAATGCACTCTGCAGAAAGTCTCCATATCCTTAGTATGGTGGCTTTCTACAACACCGACCAAAGTACTTATGCTCCATGCTTTTTATTTAAAAATAAATGAGGACAATTAACTTTGATTTGTTGTAACAGCTGCAAAGGGTATACATTAAGGTTTACTCTCATGCAGTATTTGCATGTGGCTGTACCAAAACCTCCCACTGAACACAGTGGAACTTTTTGTAATATCTCACCCCTGAAGTGGAACAGGCACATTAACTCTGTGTAAATAAGATGAATCACAGGTCAGCCATCCTATAACACTCTAAAGGATGGATGTAAAGACTCCAGAGGTCTTTCTTCTGTTCAGTGGAACCAAAGCAGCCATGCATAAGACCTTCCTCAAGGCAGTGATAAAATATGATTTCTCTCTTAAACTCCTGGATCATGTCCAAAATATTTGCAAAGATGTACCTGTGAGTTTAACACTTGATGGATCACGTGGTCATTAACATATACTCTATTGTCAAAATAAACTCATTCTTTTTATTAGAAAAAATAAAATTATTTAGGTTAATCATATCAAGATCCAGTTTCTTCCTTCTACAGTATGAATGATAATAGAAAAAATAGCAGATTTGAAATTTAGTGCACTGATATTTACAGAAAACCTCATATCTACTCAAGTACAGTTTGGAAATTTTATGCTATAAGTCACCTTTGCAGTTAAACGAAGGAATTCATACCATGTAGGAGTTTAGAGTCACAGAACATTTTTTAAATTATTATTTCTAATGCACCAAACCTCGGATCATGATACAATGTTATTATCTTGTCTCACCTTATAAAAATGCTTTCTCAGGTAAATGAGTAATGTAATTTTTGGTACTGTTTCTGCTCACTTAAGCTAGGTCAAAAATAACACTATGCAGGTCATTGTATCAAAACCAGTGCAAGTATTGTGTAGTAAAACAAGGCATCTTGAAAACTTGCCAAATAGCACTAATGCTTATTCATGAATAGCTATAGCACTTTGGTCTCTTGAAACAGAAGTCCCGTCCACCAAGTAAAGAAAAAAGAAAAATGGTGACACAAAGACAACTGATTTGTTATGCTTTACTGTTTTGAAGGATTCAGGTCACCTAAGCTTTCCCATCTAAGGCTAAGTTAGTTGTCCATGTTCCCTATACATCCAGAGCAAGAGAGAGATGTTTCCAAAGGATGATTAATCCCATTGTAAATTAGGAGGGTTTAGTTACTCTCTGCAAACTTCTTCTTCATTCAACTGATCACTGATTATGTTGCCCACACATAAGTAGCCAGTGGTATTTGAAATACCCCAGTATTGCTGAGATATCCATAAATTACCTGTTCATGAGACAAAGAACTTACAGAAGAATCCTGACCTTCTCAAGAAGCAGTCAATAGCCTAGCAGGGCAACTTAGGAAAACTCAAATTGTTTTACATGCTAAAGTTTCAGTAATTAAATAATTAGGCTCCTCTTGACTGTGGGAAGCCACATCTACTTATGGTTAGATGTGGCACTTAGGGACATGCTTAAGTGGGGGACTTGGCAATGTTAAGTTTACAGTTAGATTTTATTATCTTTAAAGGTCTCTTCTAACCTGAATGATTCAATGATTCCATGATTCCTTAAAGAGGATTTAACACTAAATTATGTGTATAATTTAACCCTATACTCATGAATACGTATCTTTAGATGTTTGAATCTGTAGCCAGTTAAGTGAGATTGATCTGATCTAAAGGTCCTAAATTACACAGTGAACTAAATTGTATGCAAAATATTAAGCAAGAAGTTATGTGTTCTGCTAAATCAAGGCCCAAATAATTTTGGTTGAAAGTAAGATTTAGAGCTGCGTAACATCCAAATCAACACATCCAAATCAAACTACACAAGCTTCATTGAGTTTTAGGCTGAATTCGCAAATTTGGGGTTCTTTTGTTATCCTGAAAGAGCGGAACGCTACCATATTAATTATTTTTTTATTCCATGCTTTGATCCTTGTAAGCATTTATCAGAATTACATCTAGATTATTCATTGCAAAGGGATACTGAAAAGTTTCTGGTATTCTCAAATGGTTGTTTTTTGTAGTAAGATTACCTTACACTGCCTCGATACCACAGTTCCTGCCAGGGCATTAAGGCAATAATTCATTCCTTAGTCAGCCTTACATGTCTTTACAATATCTTTTACAAGGCTACTTTTTACTCTACAGAGGAATATGGGGGTCTAGTGCCAAATTCAGACATCCGTGCACATTTTATGTATCAATATATGGGCTGTGTTTGCAATTCTCAACATAATTAATGGAAATCAATGACTTGAGTCATCTGCTAAAACACAGGCATCTTGAGCTATCTGAGATGTTCTAAGGTATCCGAGAGATATACAAAATTAGTAATTATGACACAGGATCTGCAGAATACCTGTATATAGGTATGAGACAGCTACATAGAATTCAGATCGGCAGCCGGAGGCCAGGAAGGGTAGCTAAAGGCCTTTAGAAGGGCAGTGGAAAACTTTGTATTTGGACAACCAAATAAGTCTCTGGCATCTATTATGTCATTCTCACTCATACACTTCAATGAGAAGAAAGCATCTGATTGAGAAAGTCCACTTTTGCACACAAAGACTTATAAATAAGTATCAAACAAATCTGTATCTGAAAGAGATCAAAGTCCAAACATTGGTTTCAGTGGCATTATTTTGAATTCAAGCATTGTTCAATGCAACAAGAAGTTCTATGAAGATAAATGGACCACAACATTGTTTATATAAAATTAAATGCAACACAGGTCCACCTACCTTGTTCTAAGTTTTAATCATTTTATCTATTTTAATATTTATTTTTGATGACTTGGGACTGAAGAAAAAGCTGCAGTAGATTATACTTTTATTAGCTTTGGCAACTGGGGTTTTTATTTTGCAGAACCAAATGTTAATCATGGATGGTACAGGGCTGAATCCCACTGGAGTAAAATCCACAGGATTAGTTGGTAGAATAAACAGTTCTGGTTTTGGCCACTTACTAATATGCCTAAATGTATTTGCTATGGGGTATGAGACTTTAAAGGAAGATATAAATATGCATCATAAGAGCTAGCTCTAAGTATTTCAGTAAGTTACCTGAATCTCTTGAGAGATTGTTGGCAATTCACATGTATTCTCTAAGTTCTTTTGGGTACCCATGTGACAGAGATGTAATTGCTCCCCACAAGGATTTACCGTAAGCCAAAGGCACACATTGCCTGTTACTGAAAGTGAGAGTTACAGAAGCATCCATGACTAGGCAGCCAGTGATTTCTCATTGTTATACTAGCACTAAGTATCTTTATAAGAAAAATCCATAGCACAGCTGTTGGAAACTCAGAGGTGCTGATTTTGTTTTCTAATTTACTTTTGTAGTTCCAATTTGTATCATGCAGAAGTGACTGCTTATTTCAGTAAATTAAAAAATGTTGTGATGTCATCTTATATGTCTTAAGCAAGATGAATCCATGGCATGTTCTACTATCTTGCATTTCATTGTGCCATGTGATGTGCCTGAGCAGACTCTAACTCACAGCAATGTGAAGCCTGCAACAAAACCAGAACAAATGGTTTGTGTCCCTGCTGCTCCCCATCACCCCAGAAAGCAAATATACAGATAATTATCTAAGAACAGTGGGTGGAAGCAGTTAATGGGCATTTTGGTGCTGGCACTTCTCATACAAAAATACTGTTAAGCAAAGCCTGACATGCAGAAATCATTATTTACTCAGATGTGATTGTATGCAGTTTGACAGATATCATTCAGTTGCTGACCTGTAATGGAAATAAGAAAAGTCCATTGTCAAAGCAAGGTTAATTATTGTTCTGTGATCATTACCAGATCACTGTCAGTATAGAATGGATGCTCTCTGTGCAACTATGGTTATTTGAAAGACATTCTTATTAGACTTTCATATGGTGCTTTGGTGATTTATACCACATGATAGAGTGGTATTTTATTTACCTCTTTTGAAGAGAATCCTTAGGGAACGAACTAAGCAGCTGGGCAATGAGAGTGACTTCCTGACTCATGTTTTGTGAAGGAGAAACATGCAAGGAAACAACTTTCTGGTTAGTTTTATGAGACCCTAATAAGTGTGAATAAACATAAATATTAATCTAATTGGCAACACTTTGGAAGCTATTTGTCCATGACAGGTAACAGCTATGATGTTCATAAACAACCCTACTTTCCAAGCATTATTACATACAAGTGAAAAACAGTTCAAACTGAATTTATAAACAACATCACAGCATAACATCTCCAAGTGACATATTGATTAGAGCTTAAATGAATAGCTTGAATTAAATTTGGGTCATGTGGTGAGTGGCTTTTTAGACAAGGCTAGAAGCATGAAAGCCCTCTGACTGAAATTTTAAAACCTCGTTTTGAATAAAATTAAATACTAGTTCTGCCTTTTCTCTCTTCTTCCTTCCCTGCCACACTTCTGTACCAGTACATCTTGAAAGGTTTAAAGAAAAAGCAGATGGTACCCTTCAAACTATTATTGAGTAATTTTACATTAGCATGTGTTGAAGAATATGTTAGCTTGAGGTTGTGCATCATTTTCTATGATCTCAGCTTGAGGCAGGATTGTTCAGAACTGGCACAGCTTGAATATTGATATAAATACAATTATAACATCCAGCTAACAGAACTGAAAAATTAGTAATCAGTTTTATTAATAATTATGTGTGTAATTCTAAGAGTCCTGACCCCTACTGAGACATTTAGGAAATTTTTCAAAACAAAACATGCTATAAGCACATTTCCACATGAACAGCTGAATGAAGAACAGATCCAACAAGTTGTGTGAAAGAGATGTTTTTTAGAATAATGCTGAAACAAAATTATTTCCATTCATAACACAGACAGGATTTGAAGATGGAAACTCTCACTGGATACTGCAAAAGTGGAAAGCGAGAGAGGGAGGGAGAGAGAGAGGGAGAGAGACAGACACAGAGATAGAGAGAGGGAGACAGAGACAGAGAGACAGACAGAGACAGAGAGAGGGAGAGACAGAGAGAGGGAGAGACAGAGAGAGGGAGAGAGAGAGGGAGAGGGAGAGGGAGACAACTGAAAATGTGAGCTCTTTAGAAGGCAGGCAGTGCATGAGCTTGGTCTCTGTTTGAGATGATTTTAAGGAGCCCTTTATCCAGAGAGATTCCAAGAAATCTCATCTGAAAATCAGTTCCTTTAAATACCTTTGACTGGGTATTCAAAGGTTGATGCACTCAAAATTGCTAACCCCTTTTAAAAGTTTTGTTATGACTATAAATGCAAACTTCAATACTGACATCCTTATAAATTACCAGAGCACACTAAAAATCAAATTGACGTTTTATGTACAAGAATTGTAATCTTGAGTCAATAATTTAAAAAAAGTGACAGACTCCTACTGGCTTTTAAAGAGAAGGAGCTCGTATTCTACAAAGAAAGAATTACTTTCCTCTTGAGTGACAAGACTTTTCTACATGCAGGCTCAGTTCAGATTTTCTGCTTAAAATTGAAGACATACAGAAGAGGCGTCCTATCTTAGAAAAATATACATCTCAAACACATACTGATCATACACTGGGCATGGTTATTTACTATCATTCCAAGGTCTCTTTCAGTATAATTAGATTTTTTTCTTATGTATTCTATAGACACGTTTTAGATGAGTTTCTCTTCAGCCTGTACTTTCTGAAATGCTGCATAGCTATTTGGTGTCCAATCACATAATCAAAGAATCACAGAATCACAGAATATTAGG
>NW_010185863.1:17092-32742 GCF_000695765.1 Mesitornis unicolor | reverse complement strand
TGGGGAGAACAACCGAGCCCTCAGAGCACGGTACCTCCTCAGCATCACCCGCCTCTCCTCGACTCTCGAGAGCTATTTCTGGCGGCTGCGGTGTGATCGGGAAGCACCGCCCGGCTCTCCTGAGCAGCTTCCCTCCGCCCTGGCGTGCCCGGGGTAATGGCTATCTCCAATGCACAGAGCATGCCTTCGAGAACAGGCTTTACATTTAATATGTAGGCACCTCATTAACAAAAATGTGCATAAATACTAAACGATATGAGAATACAAATATGTCAGAAATCATGGACTTCTAACCCTAAAGAAAGCATGAGATCTAAGTTAATTGCTGCTATTCTTTTTCCTGTTCCCATGTCTTCTACTCTGCCTGCATTTCCACCCAGCCTCCTCTCCCACTCCCAAGTACCAGGATGTCCAAGTTACCAAGCTATACCCACCCTTACACCTCCCCTGGAGGGCTCAGTAAAACGCCTGTCAAGCTGCATTGCACATTTCCAGCTTTCTCCTGCTCACAGGCTTACACAGACAAACCATTTGACGGCACATCCTTTAAAATCTTGCTTGGTTTAGAAACAAGACAGGAAAAAGCCTGCCCAGGCAGTAGCACTGAACTGCTGGCACTTGCTAGCACCACCATTCACACCACCCCTCATCTCCTTCACTTAAAGGGGTTTCTTATCCCCTCCCAGTCTGCACATCTCTTCCCTTGCCTAAACAGCAACATCCTTCAAAGTGCAACGTTAACCACAGAGCAATGCTGGTCATCCTCAGATCTGAACTGCACCGCGGTAAAACCTACCCTCATGTCCCAGCACTGGATCAAAACTCACATTTACCACAGTAGAAAAACAAACCACCCAACTGTTTACAAATTGTTTTCTCTAAACTGAAACCAGCAAGAGCGACTATGAGCACAGTCTCTAAACCACTCTGTACCATCTCAGGGCTGTTGGATGCAAAGGAGCAGAAAACATTTGGGCAGATCTACCAATACTTAAAAAACAAACAAACCATAACAACAACAACAAAAACCACCAAGAACTCAAAACAAACAAAAAACAACCAACCAACAAAAAACCCTACAAAATATGGTGCCTCCAAATCCAACTCTCTTTTAAGTTGGCAGGTCAAACGGAAACAATATGAGCATTTCTACTGTGTTCTCAGAGGCACATGCTGATCTTTTAATAAAACTCAAAAGTTCTGAAGTATGATCAGGTTTATACCTTTTTCTGCATGAAAAAAGTGATTTTACAAAGTTTTAACTAATTTTTATCTAACCCTTCAGACTGAAATCACACTTGGCTGAAAGCTTAGTTTACATTATGCTCATGACACAGACTCTGGGTTCACAGAGAGCTTACAACATGAATACAATCAATAACTAAACACCAACTGCACAGCGCTTGGACCCCTGAGAAACTACTAGGATTTAAATCAGATGTATACATTAACACACACAGAGAGCAATCTCTAACAAAGCTCAGATTAGTCTGATGATTTGCCATGGTCCTCTGAACACCAAAAGAGGAGGTTTTATTTATTGTTTCTGCCAAGTTTTCAAGTATACTTATATTTTGCTTTCAGTAACCAACCTATGGCTGTTTGCAGTTGTCAAACTTTATTGAAATATGTTCCATTCATCTGGTAACAGTAAACCCACTGGAGAAAGTTGCCTTTGAATCTTTTTCAAAACAAGCAACAAAATATATTCTGCTAAAAAGGCCAATAAGTGTCTTAGTAACACTCAAGAGCACGGAGATGCCAGAAATGCTACATGGTGACAGAATATAAAAATAATCTATAGCCTGTCTTTAGCTGCCAGACATAACCCTACCTGCTCTGCCAGGCAGCAAGCAGCTAAGCACTCTGCTACCCTAACTTGTAAAAGTATTTTTAGTTCTTCACCAGTGGCAAAGAACAGGAGCTTCTTTATTGAAGCCTCCTAAACAGTTTCAAACATGTACTGGCAAAGCTACAGGAGGGAAGTGCAGGTAAGGACAGCATGGCAGCCATGCTTCAGACCCCTTCTTGCCTCTGCATTAGAATTCAAGGTGAGAAAACACACATTGCCTCAATGCAGCACCTTACCTTTGTAAAGCCTGAGCCAGGCCTCAGCCAAATAAGTTTGGTGCTGGTTTTCAGAAAGCACACGCTTCTCCAATTGATCTAGCAGAGCTGGGGGCACCAGGCGCAATATGGATTCCATACGTATGGCACTTCCTCTGCTCACATCTCAGTTTGAGCACTGCATGGCCTGCAAACACAACTCATATCTTTACACGCAGGAAGCCACCAGCACCTACTTCCCACTTCCATCGTCCTGAGCAAAGAGGTCTCAGACGTGGATCCAGTGACACAGAACAAGAAAGAGGAACCTGTCGCTATTATTAGGTGCCTGTGCATCTGAGCTGCCTTTAAAGCTTTTACATGCAGCAGGCATACAAAAAGTAAAACAGCTTGAACAATAAAAGGTCAGTATGGTGTTGATAAACCACCCCCCCCATCTATGCTATGTTGAAAGTACCGAAATCTAATACTTGTGATATGCAGACTAAGCAAGGCAAAAAGCAATTAATACCTACAGGTGGCATTACAAAACCTGATGTAATAGATTGTGAAGTGCCACAGCCACAGAAGCAATGGCTGGAAGGGACCGATGGAGGTCATCGAGTCCCACATCCCACTCAGAGCAAGATCATCTCCAACATAAGATCAGGTCATGTTTGCTGACACGATCATAGTCTAGCCAAATCTTGAAAATCCCCAAGGATGGAAATGTCACATTCTGTCAGGGCAACCTGCTCCCATACCACATTAGCTTGTTGTTCCCCATTTCCCACCTGACTTTGGCTACAAGGTGATCCCACGCTTTCCCAGAGAATACAGTGAGTCCCAGCTGTGCTGAAGATTAAAAAGGCACCACCCTATTTCAGCACATGCATTGCCATACTTTGACTTTTGCTTTGGTGAACTGGGTAGAGTGAGCACTGGCGAGCACCACAACAGGCCTAAACAGCATTCTCCAAAATCTGGTTGCTCGTTCCTCCTCAGACCTTTTGTTTTTGGTTTCTCTCTCCTCAACCGCTCTAGGCCTTGCTTACTGCAGTAAAAAGGCCACGCAGCATAATTTATAGTGCCTGAGAGTGATATTCCCTAAAAGTCCGAAATGCAGTGTTAGAAAGACCTCAGGCATGCTCAAGCCAGAATTTTACATTTACTTTAATACTGGTAAGTGGCCAATGCACAGCCTCTGAAAATAGGGGTGATGGCCACACTAGAGACTTCTGTTGATACATTTGTCAGAAGATTAAAAGAACTCAACAAAACACAGTTTTAGGGAGCTTTCCATGTAACATAGTCAAAGTATAAATACAATTAATGATTGCAGGAATTCCCCACTGCTTGGATAACTTTTCTGTGGTGAGAGGTAGAAGATGAGATCAAGAAAAAATTTATTTAACCCTAGAGTGGCCAATAAGCATTTCTTATCTCTGACCATGTTTGAGTTTATAAAGGAATCAGTGTGATATTCATTGCACCGCCCTTACAATATACCTCTGCTACAGCTTCAAACTGTAGAAAACACCACACAAATATAATTATTTGTCCCATGTACTTGAATTTCCAGAGGTGTTTGATGAACACTCCTGTAACAAGTGCAGTTTTTCCTCTGGGAAAGAGGATAGAACAATCTAATTTCATACAAACAAACGTGCAGAAGGTAGCAACAGCTTTTTTAAAGCAACAGTCCTGATCAATGTAGTCTCCTTTTCTAAATTAACTGTTCTCATGGTCTTCATCAGGATGAAGATTAAAAAAAAATTATGCAGAGCAACACATTTACAGACTGTAGAGCAAAATCAAAGTGATTTCTAGCACCTAAGTGTGTGTATATCAGAAACCCAAGCAGAAACAGGCTATCCCTAAAGGAGTTTGCCAACAGTGTTTAGATTCAAAAATAAGTGAATAAAGCAAAGCAGGAAGAAAGTTTGGGAAAAGCTAAAAAAAGTTACTCTGTTCAGTCTCTGGCACATCTTGCTTGTTCAAGCAAGCTTCAGTTTATGAAGGTACATAGACATGCTTTAGTCTCAGCATGAGCAGATTCAGTAAGATGGATATAACCATGTTCATGCTTAATTAGGCTGCATCAGAACCAGCCTAATTTCTGATTTTTAATTCAGCCTAATATTCATGGTATACACCATGGATAAAAGTTTAATTTAATAAATTAAAACCAGCAGCCTTAGGAGATCCAGATTTGCATGTTATCTACAGAAGTACAAATGAGGGATCCGCAACTGCACATCTATTAGAAAGCACTGGCTTGTGCCAGCCTGAATTAGTGCACAGTTCTAACCTGTAATGATAATGTATTACACAGAAACGTCCGTAAAGGAATTAGCAACTGCAAAGTTGTTAACACAGAGAACGCATATCAGATATGATGTAGCACATTATAAGTTTCAACTCACATTTCCCATTTAACTGACATAGCATCAACCACACTGATCAGCACAAATGAAAGATCCCACTGTGGCATAAAAATCACCTCAAATGAAAATTCAAAACTAAAACTTTACAGATTTTCATTGTTTATGCACTACTGAATAAATTCTACCACCTCCATCCTTTTACTTCACTCTATGCCTTAAATTTCAGGGCACTTTGCATTTAAACTCTGCATACCAAACAGCAAATGATAATTTTGCCAGGACAAAAACACTGCATGAGTTTTAATAAAACAGCTTCTTATCACTCCAGACATCCTGTAGATAAAGAATGAGCTTCCCACCCTTGGGGATTATAGTGTTGCCACTTTAAGCAAAGTCTTGATTATTTGCCTTCCCTGGAGAGAGACAGAGAAAGAGAAAGAAAGAGAGGGCTGTCCCAATTACACAATGTGCATGGACCACATCCCTATGAGGTAATTCAAGTCTATTTTTAAATATATGGACATATTTATATTTCACAGGTCACATATAATATTTTAAGAAGTGTTCTGCAACTGTGAGGGAGGGTAAAATAAAAGTTGGTTTCTTTGTCAGCTAAACATTCTTGAAAATTTAGCCTAATGAGCTGCAAATCCAATCTGACCATTAGTGTATGAACTCCTCACTACAGAGAGAGCCACAGCCTGTGGGTATTTTTTGTTAAAAAGGCAGCAGCTACCTTTTATAGTTACTGTAGAAATCAAAGAGAAATCAGAGGATTATTTCAAGATTCAAACACTGTCTACAAAACCAGGATTTTTTGGTCATAGAAACAGGATTTCAGAAACCCTAGAAAATAAGGCATATTTTAAGACTAGTTATATACTTTTAATATTGTTAGATTAAAATTAATAATTGGGTTGAGTGGACATTTATTAAGTCCAGCCCTTTCAGGGTTTAGCTAAATCCAGCTGCTTTAAAGAAAAAAAACCCAATTCCTATTTAGAAAGGAGTACTCTTCAGTACACATCAAAGGATTCTGTACTTAAAATGTAAGAAGTTCACACTGAATATGTGAAATGTTTTTATCGAATGCTTCCTACACAACAAAAAGCACCACTGAGAGCAGGAAACACTCAATGAAGGACGCTTCCAAAGAGAAGGAAGTTCTACTCCCATTAACTCCAGAGCAAACCCTAATTCTGAATTCTTTAGTGTCTGTTAACATTTGTGTTCAGTGATGTCCACCAAGCTCTAGCAGAGTTTCAGGCACACCTGGGGGAGCTGCTTTCATCTGAAAACCTGTAAAGGCAGGTTGTGATCAATAAATACTTGAAGTAAGGACTTCTGTGTCTCACTTTGCCTTCAATACTGATTGAAAAGAATCGAGGCAGAAGGCTGACTCATGGCTCACTCACATGCATTTACATGGAATTATTTGGCTGACGCTGTTAGAGATTTACCATCAGTTCCACGTACAGCAAGGTGTTAACTACTTTTCTGCGCTCGCTTTGTCAGAGTTCAGATGTAAAGACTGCTAAGACTATGAAGAGCCAAACCAAAACCATTCAAAGTGTTCAGGTAGTCTGGATTCCTAGACTTTTTCGGAGAATGACCAAACCTTAATTAAATGAAAGTGAAATTCATGTTCTAGAAGAAAGGGATTTGGTATTTTCAAGTTTCTGTACAGTACAGCTTATGACTGTTACCAGTGGGAAAAAGTCAGACATCCATATCTTAAACAAAACCAATGAAACAAGTTTTAAATGGTAAGAGAGGTTTGAAAATGTGAGAGAGCAGAAGGAAAAATCTAGCATTTCTTTATAGACTTTCAGCTGTCGAGGAAAGCTTTCTTGAGACTAAAGAGAGGTATCTGGAAAAATGCAGACAAGTAGAAAAACATGCTGGAGAGGACAGTCTACCTCTCTCCTTTTTACATTCTATACTGAAAATATCAGCAATATATTTTGAAGCCATTTTGGTGTAACAATGCATTTCATAAAAGCAACATTGGGGCATGAGGAAGGACAAAAGAGAAGCTTTGCAACATCATTTAACAAGGTTTCTAACTTGAAAATCTGATATTATGTATTCCACGCTGAAGTGATACCTTTCTGGCAGATAATGACTTTCAACATTACTTGTTACATTACTCTGCTGAAAGCTTGACTTGCCATTGGTATTACATACTAAGAATTCAAGAACAGTTAAAAGTGGCTCTTGGGATCAATGGTTCTCCATTGGTATTATACAACAAGAGTTGTGAAGCTGATAGCCATTTGATTCATACATGTTATCCAAGTAATTTAATGCCCCACATCACTATCCAATACCAGCATATAACATAATAAGATGCTTAAGATCTGGCTAAGATCTGTTCAGCATTCAGTGTTGTACCTTGTCCAGTATCACCATGATAGATACTGAACACGTGAAGCTTGCACAGGCTTTACATCTCATCACAAGGAACATTACACTTGTCAACTTTTACCAAACTGTCCAAGACACTCACCAGTGCTAAAGAAGAAGGGAGAAGGCTGGCACAAGAAAGTAATGGTTCCAGCAGATGGTCAATTGAGTTTTTGGGTACCTATTGCTGAATCAAAAATGCTTCAATCAGCTGACAGAAAGGGCTGAATCATTGCAAACCAAGATTTGAAGGGGTTACTCTGTCCCAGGAAACTGTTAATTAAATGTCTGTCCTCCCACACCCAGCAAAAAGCCAAAATAAACATTATTACAGACTCTAGCTAATGTGAAAGAAATACAGAGTGTATTCATGCCTGACCAGGATCAAAATTGCACTGCCAAGTCATTCAGTAGTGTGAGTGTTTCCGTGATTGCAAACCCTGGCCCAAGAACCCAGTGCCTTTCTGCAAAATACTCTGCAAACAGTTTCCTCATGTCCTTACAGCGTACTACAAATCATTCTCTTACAAAGCAGACGTGTCTCACGTGCCCACCAGACCAGTGAATGCCAAGAAGTTACAGATTCATAGCATTTTACAGAAACTAATTTATGACAGATTTCTGCATTTTAGAAGTACAGAAACAGGACCCACTGTTATGACCAGCTTCCTCAAAATGCTTACTGTCACAAGACTCTGCAAGCTTCCCCTGCTTCCCCCTCAGCACCACTATGGTGGGTTCCCATCCTTTCCTCCATGGTTTGCTTCCTGATCCATGCAGTACTTCCAGCTCTGCAGCTACACAAATCCTATCCCTTTCCTCCACTGCTACAATTAGATGAGCATCTCCTCCCTTTTATAGCAGGATTTCTTCCACACCTGAGGTTTTCCCTTTGTTCTTTCTTCCATTCTTTCCCATCTTTCCTTTGTCAAACATAATCCTTTGTAGGCCTGGGCAATTTCCATTTTCCTTCATCAGCCACCTGCAGAGAACCTGGGTCAAACTGGTTTCCTTCCCTCAAAGTCCCCAGCACGCCTATTGTCCAGCTAACACACCATCATTAGCTAATTACGCCTCATTTCATCCAGGCCCAGTGGAATGTGCTACAGAACTTGCCTGCTGAGGTGCACCCACATTCACAGGCAGCCATCCCAAGAAGTCACACCTGTATTTGAGGGCTGGAGGACACCCAGGATTCACACACCTTGTGTGACACATTGCTACCATTAACATACTAAAGAGCTGAAACCCCTGTGGCACCTCAGCACCTCTGAAAAATTAGGTTGTAAGGATTTACCTGTGATCAGTAGCTCACAAGAGACATCGGGGGTGCTTCCTGTTAGGGCTAGAGCAAATAAATGTAATACACAGGACTTTTTTAAGCAGAAATTTGTCTTACCATTCAAATAGACTTGTTCTTAGTTATTTCATGCTCATTAAATGTCAAATGCAAGCATCTGAGGCACTCTGTTCTTTACTTTCTGATAATTCCTTACACATATGCTTTTTAACTTGCTGATAAGCATTTAGATCTGTAACAGGCCTGTAAGTAACAGTTACTGTTTGCAAATGCTAGAGCATTTGGGAGCAAGAAACTGTTCTACGTAGAATTTCATTGCTACTTTACAATACCATTACTAATCATAAAGCTTCAGTTTCCTCATTTATTGATGGAAAACAGACTTTTTCCAATGGCAAGTCAATGTTCATTACCATCTTAGTGTTTATACAAAGTCTTTATTAATAAAATAGCCTTCAAATGAAGAGGAAAAATAATTTTCACAGACAGCTTTAACCATGTTACACTCATGTTAGTACTCTGAATGGAAAAAATAATTAAAATAGATTTGCAAACTGTGTCAGGAAACTTCTCCCACTGACAGTTATTCCCTAAGAGGACTTTCGGAACTTGACATTTAAGACCAAGTTTATATGAACGCTTCGAGTCCTTTATTAACCCAGTGCTGCAAATGCTTTATTTAGATACTAGCACCCTGCAGAAAGCTTACCAAGCGCTTTCTGAAATCCTGAAATCTCAAATTAGCCAAAAAATGTCCTTGCTTGATAAGAGGCAAAGCTAGTTGGGAAAAAACTACTGCTGACCTGCTGTACTGGAAGGTGCATTGCTAACAGTAACACAAAAATGCTGGGGATTGAGGAGGAGAAATGAAGAAGCAAGAAAACTTGAAAGCAGTGTAAAACTGTAAATTTTCCTTATAAACTCATATTAATGACTTTTTAAAATCACACCTAGCAATTAAATTAATAATGCCACAACTGCTGCCACAAATTTGTGGATCAAATGTGATAGCAGCTGAAATACAACTGTGACTATTTTATTTAAATGTAGGGAACAGATTAAATGTAATATAAAGCTCATGCCCCTACTCTAATATAGGGGGAGTGCCATTAAAAATGTACATGTCTCCATTCTGAGCAGGCAAGAGCATACAGAAAGTGCATGATCTTACTGAAAAGAAACAGTTGGATTTACTTGCTTCCATTAACCAATGACCCACTTGTCAAACATAAGCTGCAGATTTAAAAGAGTGATTACTCGAAGCCTCTTATATTAGACGAAAAAAGATCATGGCTATGAAATCAAACCGAGTCTGAAAATACTTGGGCACAGTCAATATTGTTGTATAGAGACACAGGATGAGGACCAGTTACTCTTTTAAAAATGTACAGTATAATGTAAGGGTGTTTGCTGTAGCGCTGTTCAGAAGGTGTTTATCCCATGCAGATTGCTCAGGTCATTAGTGAGGAGTCAAATCTAGGCCTTCTGTAAGAGGATGAAGCTCTGATGGAAGCCACTCCATAACCCGTGACATGGGGGCGCTGCCAGTTTCCATCTACAGGGCATGGGTATTCATAGCAAAGGGAAACTGGCACTCCTCACACGAAATGGTAACCACGGCCTTTACCTGGCCTATCTAATCACCCAAAGAGGATTTTTAGCTGGAGCTGTGGCTGTGCACACTTTGGTGGCAGATCTCAACTGGCTGCATTGTCTTTGCCTGTGTGTAAGCGCCTCCACCACATGCCTGTTTCTGTGTCTGCTGTGGGCTCAGGTAGGAACAAACATGCAAGACAATAAGATGATTATAACATTTGGGCTCAAGTACAAGCTCTGAGTTAACAGAGGAAACCTATTGAGGACAATAAATTACTAGGTCCCAAGACACTGAAAACCTCTAATTTTGCCACCTTGTGTTGTAATGCAATAGCAGTGCACACAACAGTGGCGTTCCCCCACTCTACCTCTACCTAAAGATAAACAAGTCTAAGAAGGCCAAAGAAACCATTATTATGACCACTTTTTTTACTGTAAGGACAACTTACAATGCCTGTTGCTGTCACCTGATCTCACTAACGTGCTGTGCACTGCTAGCGACTTACTCTTTAAGGTGACTCAGTACATAGGGTGATTTTCTGAAAGCTGCAGATCATGGAGCAACTTAATTATATAAGAATCTCAGCAGGCAGCTAATGAAAAAATGAAGTTTCCAGTCCCCATTATTGCAGAAAAATATTGGAAAATGCTGATATTTAGATTAGGAAAAAAGACTAAACCAGAAAACCTAGCAACAATCGCTGCTTCCCTGCTCCAAAACATCTCCTTAAAACAAATGCAATATTTGAATGAGCTTTTTCAAGCCTTTCCTTACTCCTGGGGCTCCTAGCAGACATGGTAAGTTTCTGGAAGCCTGTTCACCCCCTGGATTTTACTCTGCTGCTGGAGACCCAGAGCACTGCAGCTCCATATCCCAGTGCCTGATGTGCAGGTACCTGCTTTAGCAGCAGCAGCAGAGAGGAAGCTGGGTAAGCTATGTGGCACCTACCACACCACAGGACAGGGACACGTGTACTTCATTGAAAATAAGGTACAGATGGAAACACATCCATGGCACTCTGAGCTCTGCATGCCTCCCACTTCATCCGCAACAGCATTTTGGCTGCAACTCAGTTCTTTGTCATATTTCTCAGCAGCTCCTGGGAGTCACCACTGTGTGCAGCCAGCACAGAGCCAGCCCAACCTTCTCCTCCCATCTTCCTTTTACACTCCTCCATCTGTCTTCCTCCATCTTTCCTGCCTTTGCCCTTCCTTCCCAAGATAAATCTAGAGCTACTTCCCACCTGCCCACATTTGCAAGATTATAAAATTTAAACACTACTTTGAAAAATGACAGAGATATTTTTATAGCATCTGGACACACTACAAATACTTGACATACCTGTCAAGGATTAATGCTTTTTAAAGTCCTTAAAAAAACCCAAACAACTTAAAAAAATCCCAAAAACCCAAACCTCAACTTTTTTGCTGCTGGAGCAAAACTCAAATCATTATTTGAATTATCCTTTAATAAACATTCTCCAACTTTTAAATGAAGCACCATTGATAGGCAACAAAAGACAACTAGAAATAAGGGCGTCATTCTTTTTTAATATTATTGTATATTATCATGGGTTCAACAGTCATGGCACAAAGTAGCAACATTTTGTAACCTCTGAACAGTCATATTGTGTGTAAAATGAAAAAAAGGCTTCTGTAACATTTTGAGCACAAGAGGTGCTAGTAGCATGAAAACAGTGTCTTTCCCTCATTACAGTAGAAAATGAGGTTTCTATTTAATAAAACCCCCAACCACAAGGCTATGTGTTTTTGTAACTGAATGTGTCTCAGTGCTGTTGACAGCTTCTGTGTTGGAAAGGATCTCATTATTAGCTCTGAACAAAACCACACGTTATCTTTTTGAAAAGCAAAGTTACGTTCCTGATGAGTCAGCCGCTTTGCTGACCTCCTGTGGGATATTTTTTTGGTATTGGGCACTGGAAAAAATAAATATCACCCCAAAGTTCAGAATATTTTCAGACAGCACCATAAAAGGCTATTCAAGCTACCCAATTGCTAAGATAAGAAGGGAACGAGGCTGGTGAATGCACATAAACAAACATTCCACTACAGTTAACTTTGCTCTCTTAGGTTCAGGATTTAGGTCTCCAGTTTTCTCATGTTGGATCATAACCAGCTATAAAGCAGCTGTGTCCTATGCAGAACTGACTCCTAAACAGATGTCCTCCACTACATTTTGGGGGACCTTGTGGTGTTTCCACAGAACGAAAATACTTTTGCAGCACTCTGCTCAGCCCAGGAGTTCACCTATTTCATACTACTACAATTTTTTTGGCTGAAGGTACAAAGCAGCCGTTATGGAAGTCAGGTCTTCTTTGGTGGACATTATGGGGGCCAGCTTGGGGAAACAAGCAGTGGGGAACTGAATAGGAAACAAAGTGTGTTTATCTAGAAGTAACACTTTCTTCTGCATCAATGCTGGTGCTGGGAGGTAGAGAGGAAGAAGTGAGATGAATCAGATCCTTAGTCTGCCTGGTTTAAGGCATATCACACAGGACATACGCACCTTTAGCATGAATGACCAGAGAACATACGTTTCTGTGCGGGAAAAAGAACACCTGATACAAGCATCTTTGTTCAGATCTCCCCTGAACAGTATTTCTCCTGAATTAGTAGTTCATTATACAAGCATACTTTATGTACATGTGCATATACACCTTATCAATATATTTGTGTCCTCTTCCCCTATCTCAAAATTACTGAAATATAACAGGTAATTCCTGAGCTAATGTTCCAGCAGAAACCAGACTTGCTTTTTAATGTTAGGGTGTATTGTAAATGTTTCAGTGATAACACATCAAGCAAGGAATTGTAACTGCCAAAAGCCCCCTTATCTGCATCTTGCACATGAGAGCGGCTGATGCGAGGACTGTAAAGTTCCTTGGATGTTCTGACACCCATCCCTCATGTTGCTGTCCATATAACTTCACTCCATGAAAAAATACACCCATTTGTCAGGCTCAGAGGCACTGAAACCCAACAGGACAGTTTTCCAAGCAAAGACTAGTATATAATAGCATGTTACACGGCTTTGGCTTCTGCAATTGTAATAGCTCAGCTAATTCTCTAGCAATATAATGAATCTCTGGTATTAGAAGGCTGATAGCTAGATCTTTATTTTGACATATAATAGGCCATAAGGACTAAGGGATTTGGAGAGGAAAGGCTACACAGTAAGCACTAATCCATGGGGAATATGCTGAAAAGCTCTCTGTTGCTTCATGGAGGGGGTTACTCATGGCAGGAAATCTGCCCGTGTCAGATAAGTTTCTATTAAACAGGTAGGTCACAGTCTGCTTTTATAAATGTCTATTTGGTGGCTGCGCACTATCTCAATGCTCAGTTTTCTCTAGATTTCCTGTTTTTTCAAAGTACTTGTGACAATGCCAGTATAACCACAGTGATGAAGCCTGACTTCAGGCAGCAGCACCTACTTGGTGCAAGAACCAAAAGTGAGAGATGAAATCCAGGGTGGCTCAGCACAGGTCACTGCCACCTGCAACACCTGCACAGGCAGGAGCGCACTTGCAGGGGGAGGACTTCACATGTGTCTAGCTCTTGCTCTCAGATGCCTTCCATAGTCCAGAGGCAACATCTAGAGGCTATTGCTTCATCCTTGAGGCATACAAGCCTCCTTCAGCTCTAAATTACAGACTGTTCTCCTGAAAATCTCCAGGTACGCTTGAGCCCTGCATACCTTCTCACTATTGTGAAGGTAATTTTTTTTCTGGCAATCTGATGAAACTGAACTCTGTGGCTCCTCATTTAACTCTCCCTCTGTCAGCCTCTTCTTACCTGCCTCTGTGCCAGTGAATGCTGGCAATTCTTGTATTTCCCATAGAACTTACTCTGAATAATTTCTCATGTTTCTCATGTATCTAGAGAAATCTTTCTGCAAACATATTTAATTTTTTTCAGGGCATTAAATAACTTGGAGCAAACTCCTACTTTCACTGTGAAACAAGCCTTTTAAAATAGCTCAAAAAATAGCTTAAACAAGTTTTTAAATAGCTTATTACTTTTAACTACAAAGCACAAAGTATCACTGTAAACTGAGATACCTCCTATATGTCTGAAGTATATGAAATGTATATACATTTATACACTGTAACAGCTTTTCAAGTACTAGCAGAAATGCGGGGGTACATTTTAAAATCAAAGTTCCTCATTACACAAGTTCTTCATTAAGCCCTAGCTATGACTAAGGAAACCCCACACTGTAATGCAAACCACTAATGCTGCAGCCTGGTCCTTGCCAAGGGAAAAGGCATGTATGGTATCCAGCACAGGACTGCGAGCACTGTCAATAGTTAATCTGCTCAAATAGGAGGCTTATTACTGGGTATCCTATGCTCCATTCTGGCAACAGTGAAGATTTCTTGTTTAACAGCACAGATGCGGCAGCAATGACACAAGAGGAGCAAGTGATGGCAATCGTAGGAAGCCCAGCTCTGTTCCAGGCGCATCCTTTCTAAACATTGCCACCTTGTGGGCCTCCTCCTGGTGTCACCCATCTCTCCACTCCTCGCAGGTGACTCCCTGCGTGGATTTTACAGATGCCAAGCTGAAGGCTGGACAGTTTAAATTAACATCCAGCTCGGGTGGAATGAGATTTAAGCTCCCGTAGTTGGGGATTAAAAAAAAAAAAAGACAGCACCTTGTAAATTCTATCTGACATTAATTACAGTGGTGTTCTGTGTAGCCTGCTCTTTTTCCACTTAACATTGTGGAGATAGCACTAATAATTTGCAGAGGAGCTAACATTTAACAAAACAAAAGCAAGAATACAATTTCTCAAAGCTCCTAAAGAGAAGGGGAGAGAGAAGTTAGATTCATTGTCCACCTTTAATAATTTAATTATTTCCAACTTGTCTGTGGCATCTAGGTTAGCTTTTACCAGTTTTGTTTCATGAATGAATAATCTCTGATGACTTGAATCTATTAATTACACAGTCAAAGATGTTGCAAAGAAATATAATTTGTTACTGATACCAAACTTATCTAGCTACTGCCTTACAGATATCAAACACAAGTTCTTGGGCACTTTCTCAGTCACTATCACTGTAACAAACACATACAAACACACAAACATACTTACTTTGAGCATCCAAACCCTTTCCCTGGTTGCCGGCTTGAATTATTCCTTGCAGAAATTTGGTACTGGAAA
This sequence comes from Mesitornis unicolor, assembly GCF_000695765.1. NCBI lineage: Eukaryota > Metazoa > Chordata > Aves > Mesitornithiformes > Mesitornithidae > Mesitornis > Mesitornis unicolor. The sequence continues at coordinate 17,819 of NW_010185863.1, read as the reverse complement.
GAAAACATGAAAACCTTTAGTTCAACAAGCAAACAAGGAGGGGGGGGGGAAGAAAAAGACTCACTGAATGGTCTTTGTCTGTATCGGTTGGGCAGTGATGCAATAGCCGTATGCTAAAAATGAAACAAGAGGAGAAGCTCTTCATTACAATACTCTAATTCAACTGCATTTACAATGGTTCAGTGTCCAACACATCTGCACAACAATCAGATGCCCCTCTGATACAGTAGCAAATCTATGAGGTCCCTTATGCAGTGCTACATGCAGTTTATTCATAATCGCCAGGCACATTGCTGTTTCTTCATCCAGCCAGGCTTCCTTGGAGCACAGGCAATCAGTTATGACCACTGTGTCATGCAATTGGGGCCTTGCTGCACTTGCCCAAACAGCTTGTCAGAGAAAAAAAAAATCTACCATTGAAAAACACATGAACTGACACCCAGAAACTGTGGGGTTTTTGCCAATACAACCCAAAAGTGTTGGCAGTCCTTTGAAATGTCTCACTTAGTGATTAAGTCCTGATGCTCTCCACTTGTAACAGTCACATTAAGGCCCATTCCCTTCTGTGCTTCTAGATGCAATTGCCTACAAATGCTAGATTTGTCCTCACATCTATTCTCTCAAATGCTACATTACAGGCTACGGAAACATAAGCAGGAGCAACCATATATGGGTTACTATTTGTGCCATGAATTACATACTAGGGTTACGTGGCTAAGTTTCCTAA
>NW_010185863.1:0-17061 GCF_000695765.1 Mesitornis unicolor | reverse complement strand
CAGCAGGAAATATCATCCCTAGCAGGTAAATAATAGTTTACAGTCAGAGTGGGGCTCTGGTTATTGCTTGTTTTGCATTCCTAGTCAACCAGTTGAGACAGACCAGCAGGGAGGCGCGTTCCAAAGGCATCTATCTCTGCATAAGAGCACAAAACTACACCAAACAGGATCCCCATCCAAACAGGATTTAATCAGAAGGTCTCACAGGCAAATTCATATTCATCATAAACCCTGTTTTAAGAGGAGGAAAACATGAAGCAATTCTCAACAGAGTTCATTATCATCTGGGAAAGGTAAGCAGAGCTTTAAAGAAGGCTTGTCTGAAGGCCTGGATCCCAGCTCCAGGAGCTGTGACTCATCCTGGCAGAGAACTTAGGAAGGCTGTGAGCTGACTGGAGGGCTGAAGCTACCTTAAAGCCAAACCAGAATGGCAATTAGCTATTAAACATGTTATTGTTTCATTTCTTTGAATCTCTCCAAGCCTCTTAAGCTTTGCTTTTCAATGTACTCTTTTTTTCCTCCATTTGTTTAATGTGGAAAGTGATTCCAGCACAGCTGACAAACCTCAGGCATCCTATTGGCAAAGGAACAGCAAATCCATCATGGTATGTTGGCTTTTGCTCAACTAGACCCTCCTGAATTTAAGCTGGGATCTAACAGCACTACTCCACTGACTCATAAGAATGGGGCACTTAAGATGATGGTTAGAAGTAACCTTGCATCAGAAGGTGTGGACCAGAACTACTAACAGCAGTAGAGAGACACAGCGATTCCCTTAGAAGTGCAATACTTAATTGCTCATTAAATACTTTCCACGCTATACTTTCTGAAGAGAGTGATATTTATGGCATATTGAAGACAGAGATAAATATTTCATTATCTTCAGCAAGTATGTGTTTAAATAACACCACCACACTGAACTTCATTCCTATGGTCTTAAAAAAAGAAAAACACAGAAGTCTTCATAACAGAGGTTCCTAAAACTTGAAAACTGATGATGATGTACCTCTTTGGACTGAGCTTTACATGCATCTCAGCAACAGCTCCTGACTCTTTGCCTGCATGGAGGTACCTGAGCGATGGCTATGGCCAAATGACATAATTGGCATTTGCTTGCTGCTGTGTGCAGCAGCACCGCCAGGTCTCCACCTGCTCCGTAAGCCATGCCAACACTTCAACCTGTACTTCTGGCTTGAGATGCAGGAGCAGCACCCAGGCAAGGGAGTGGTAGGAAACACCAGATCATTAAGGTGGAATTTAATTTAGGTGGACAAAGGAATGCAGTAGAGGTCCCAGTTTGTGGGCGTGAGGAAGGTAATGATGGGGAGCTGGAGTCTTCTTTGAAAGGGGGGATGGCTAAAAGTGTGCAATGAAAACAAAGGGGAGCACAGTATGCCACGTTCCCTCCCACTACATGCCAGGCCATGCACAGCTATCAGCTGCAGACACTGGCATCATATCACTGCTCTACATAAACCAGCAAGCACAATTAAATTCCTCAGAATTCCCCAACAAACAGAGGCTGCACTGATTTTAAAATAGGTCCCTATAGCTTAAAGAATCCCCAAAGACATTTAAAGAATCTCCTTCCACACTGGCAAACACAGGGAAAAAGATGAAGGGGTAAAAAGCAAGAGGATAAACATCTAGAGGATCTAGAAAATGAAAAAGACCTTAAAACAGGAAAAAAAAGAGTTTAAAGAGGAATCTCAGATGCACTGAGATCCCACATAGTAAAACAGGTGAGAGAAGAAAGGTTTATGCATTTTTCAAGATGGGAAATTATGATTTGTTTAATATTTTAAAGTTACACATAGCTACAAGTTCACTGTATGATACTATCTGTTCCCCTGATGGGGAAATATTATTGGGAGAAGAGACCTATATTTACTAGAAGATGATATTAACAGAATTGGGCAGATTTTACTAATGGCCAATGACCATTCACACAGCGCATTCAGTTATCCCCTTCCTACGGTTCACTCTAACAACTCATGTCACCCTGCTGGAGCAACAGTCAGGAGGCCAAGCCCAGCCAGGATGGGTCGGGCTGGTGGGCCACTGGTTTCCAGTTACATGTTCAAAAAGTCTCTTGAGGATCCCTTGCTTCACCAGGCTACAGCTCTGTAACCTATGCTTGCCAACTTTTCAGATGCAGTGGCACAACCTGCTGTTGATCCTAGTGTGTGCTGGTGGTGGCCTTGTGTGGGTCTGGCAGACTCTTGCTGTTCAGAGTTCATGGGATCTTGGAATGTTCAAGGGACTACTGCTCTTCAGGGTTTATCTGGTCTTGGGAGGTTTTTGCCTGCTTCCTCTCAGTGCATACTTTTCCTCCCTGTGAACTTGTTTTCTGGTAGTTATTGCTACATTCACAAACTTAGTTACCTGTTGAACCAATTCACACAAACTGACACAAAAAGGGTTTCTATGGCAATATCCCTTGAAATGCTGTAAAGCATTGATTTAATTCTGAATTAATGCTGACCAAAAACCCCTCCACCCAAACAAAACAAGGATTGGGCATAAGGGATATGAGAAAGCAACTAAGTAAAAAGAGACAGTAATGCAAAGGCAATCTGCAGAAAACAAGATTAAACGGCTTGTAGAAGCACATCATATAGTCATACTACTAAAAGTAGTACCTGTAGCTGCTGGTTTGAAGGACCGAGAAGGAAAAGTTAGGGCAGAATGTTAAGGTGATTGAAAACAAATGCCCTCTAGTACATTTGACAATATATTTTTCAAAACTTTATCGCAGGGAGCTGTACATCCCACATGGTCACAAAGCCCCATCTTCCGCTGCTGTGTCTCAGCAGACTGGATGCTTTCTACCACACTGCACAAATCTTTCTTTCTTCTTCCCATCAAGGGCTGGGAATGTGATGCTGCATGCAAACAATTTGTAATATAGGCTGACAGTCACCTATTATTGCTTCAGATATCCTCAGCAGTTATAGAAAACAACTTCAAGAGCAACTTATTTTTAGCAACTGAAAGAATTCAAGCAAACCCATCATGGTTGCTATCCAGGCATTTACTGATTGGAGAATTGCTTGACAAATTACAGAAATGGACAAACTCGGAGTATAAATCAGAAAACAGTGTATATCACTATTTACATATGCTTTCCTGTTTGAAAGATGAACTGAAAGATTAAGGCTTCCAGTGTCAAAGGAAAGAAATGCTTTTTTTAATGAGCTGAGCATGACTCACAAAAACCAAAACAGAAACCCCCATACATTCAACAGTTGGGCAGATTTCTCAACTTACTGTTAACTAGCAGCCCAACCCTATGCTGTCTCACTGTTCCTGGGTAAGCCCTCTGCACCTACACAGGACCAGGATCTGCATGCATACATATATATGTATCTATCTGTATATAGAAGGCACAAAGACACAGACTCAAAGCAAAGAACTTAAGCAACAGAGCTGCGTTTAGTGCTATTTCCAACCCCAAACCTGTGAGAAATGCCCTAGTTTGACCCAGAGCACTTCACAGGGAAGGCAGTCCCAGAAGACACAAGATGCTGCTACCAAGCACAGGACAGAGCTTCCCACCTCTTTTGCTCTTGTCATTTCAAACACAGCTTTGTCCCAGTGGTTCTGCTCCTCTGCCAGTGGTCTGACTTCAAGTCATCTGCTGGCATGAAAAAGGTCCTAGAGACTTCTTACAAAACTTTGTTCCCTCCCTCTCATTCACAAAGCAACCAATGTTTTTTTAGTCATTTACATATAAAATAAATCCAAACATGTCCTACTTAACTTAGTAGGAAAGAATGTGCATCCCTTCTCAGGAAGGCTTCTAACCCTACTTGCGAAGCCACTAGATTTTTTTTTCCCCCCATAGAGCAGTAAACCAACTTCTGTCACTTCTGTTGTCCTCTCCCATCTCTCCTCAACCTTTTGTAAATTGGAGTTTCCAAGATTCAAGTGCCTTGGTGACAATGCTGGGTTCAAAGCTCCAGCCAACTGTGGTGTCACACCTACCTTTGAGCCTCAGCCAACTTGTCCTCCCCCTGTTAATGAATACCATTCTCTGCCTTCCTGCCCAGTAACTTTGAGATGCAGTAATTATCTTCCAACTTAAAAAGGGTGTAACTGAGCTCAGTTCATGTGATTTTATTATTTAGTGTGACAGATTCGGCAAACTTTTTTTTTTTGCATAACAAGAAACGCCAAACCAGTATATGAAGCAGTAGGTAGCAGACCTAATAGGATGAACAGGTGAGAATGTGTATTTATCATTCTTTATATTTAGCAGCAGGCTACAAGATTATAATTAGCTCCATTTCAACCAAAATGTTCTCTTTTTGCTCCTTTCTAAGAAAACAATCTTCCTTCAGTTATTTGAGGCTTCCTTTTGTTTAAACTTTAGTTCAAAGTCATTGATGTCAGTATTTCAATTTCCGTCACACTAAAAATCTGTTCTACTTGTATTATCAGTGTCTACATCCTTTGGATTCTATGTCTAATACCATCACCAGTTTTGTTCTGCATCTGTCTGTGGTTTGCACATTTGACAGCAATGTCACACTTCTGTACATACTAATGTATTACACATTTTGATGTGTTATTCTGGTAGGCATTATACCATCTTGCAGAATGCACCTGGTTTAAGAATAATTAGAGTTGATCAGGTGTCTGCTTTGTTTCATACACTAGAATCACTTAACGCATTTCTTTTTAATACTTTCCTCTTCATAAACATTAAGTTATGCTGCGGTGATGCATACGTTTTACAGTGAGGCAAGAAAAGCCAGCACTGACTAAGGTTTCACATTATGAGGAATCTGGCAATAATATTGCCTTAAGGCATTCCAGCCTTAACTGTCTGCTCCTTATTTATAGCTTTGAGCTGCCCCTCAGTTTTTCTGGAACAACTCTGAATCCAATCCACTCTGAAGCAGACACAGAAAGGGACCTAATTTCCAAGTTACCTTTTTTTGCAGATTTTAAAAAATAAATCTGGGGCAGACCCCTGTTCCAGTACTCAGCATAGCCCCATCAGCTGCTGGGTTGGCACAACTGGGAAGGCAGGAAATCACTGGCTGGTATTGCTGACCAGAAATGGGTACAGAGAACAACTCCACTGAGAGGCCTGGAATATTAAATTGTAAAAGCAGCCATGAACTCTTCTTCAAATACAGCCTGGAGACTGGTGGGTACACAGAGCTGTGGGAAAACACACATCAACTTCTCTATCTTCAATACGGAAGGAGTGAGAGAGACACAGAGGCCAGCTAGCAGCTACTGCTTCAGTCCAGGTCTACCCACCACAAGTTTCCAGTACATTTATAATTTCCTGTGCCCAGCTTTAGGCTTCATTTTGTGGCTGGACTTTCATAGGCTAATCAGCAACTTATAATTACAAAGATGATACAAGGAAAAAGCATTAGGGTACACATTGAGATGTTAAAATGCCCAAAACTTGTGTCTGTGTTTTGACCTGAGACATATTTTCTTAAGTTCTTTTAAGACAGCAAAACCTGAAATTTAAGACGAGGGGTCCTGATGGCATAATAATATGTTGAATAACTCAGGTTCATATTCTTTGAAAACAAGTCTGCTCAACAAGCACGGTAGGAAAAGCCCAAAGATAACTTCCACAGAAGTGTTATACAGGCAGCTGCAGCAACTGTGGGGTTCCCAGAATCAGCGATCTAAAATGTACCAGCTTCAGGAACAGCAAAATATTTAGAAGAACGAGTTGCTTTAAGATCTTTAAAAGACAGATATTTAAACTCAAGTAACTTAAATTTAAATAGCACCGTTCACTGTAACCCTTACACTTCTAGATACGCCTGAGAAAAAAAGATGCTTGGTGCCTGAGATTAGATAGGCTGAATACCCCTCTATTGTGGGATCAGATTTTCAGGACTAAAGAAAATTAGGCATATCAGAGAATATGCAGCAAAAATCAAGTTAGGTTGCTTCATACCATCCCTCTGTTCCAACACATTGCTCTGCTATGAGAGCACAGCCATATCTGCATGTTGTCAAGCTTACCAAACAGGGGTCTTTGCTAAGTTACAGAATTCAGTAGCTTTCTTTAAAAATTAAAAATAATCTCTAAAACAGTGCAACATTCACTGCCTATGCATGTTTCAGACCAGGAAAGAGGCAAGGACAGGCCTGGAAAGCAAGTATATAAGTTCTTGCCCCTGGGAGGGAATAACCTTTCTGGGTATCAGCTAGCTGGAGAGCAACTTCAGAGATAAGAGATGGGGGTCTTGGTGAACAAGTAGTTAGAAAAGACTCAGCAGTATGCCCTTGCAGTAGAGGACAACCCTACAGTGGGCTTGGTTTGCAGATCCAAGGCAGTAATTATACCCCTGTATTCAGGGCTTGCGAAAGCGACGTACCTGTGTACTGGGGAGCCACAAATCAGTGACAGACATACTGGAGCCCAGTCCACTATACCAAGATGGTATAGTTAAGGAGCTGGAGACCATGATACAGGAGAGGCTGAGAGACTCAGGCTTGTCCAGCCTGAAGAAGAGAAGGCTCAGTGTGTGGGGGGATAGATCATTGCAGTCCACACCTACCTAAGGGGTGGGCATAGAGAAGATGGAGCCAGGATCTCAAAGGTACACATTGACATTGCAAGAGGCAACAGGCAAGTTTCAACAGGGCAAATCCTGATTACATGTTAGGAAAAATGTTTTCATCATAAGGGTGGTTGAACACTGGGTCCAGTGAGGCTGGAAAGTCTGAATGTCTTCAAGACATTCAGAGCTCAACAACTTCCTGAGCAACCTGATCTGTTTGAACATTAGCTGGACAAGATGATCTCTTTCAACCTGTATCATCCAATGATTCTGTGTAAAAGTATCATAACTGCAGCTGGCTTGTTTCCTGCTTGCCTTACCCAGGAAAGAGCGCCCTAGCTCGGGTACTGGACTGTCACCTGAGTTCTTTTAACAGTTCTGGCATGTTTTTCTCTGCCTCGAGTTCCTGAACAGGAAAATGGGATTAACTCAAGGATGCAAAGATAGATTCCAGTATCAGTGGCAATAGTAAAAACAGCTAAAGTTTTGTAACTTGATTTTTACTTCAGCTCTCAAGAATCTAAATATAGAATCCATAAATAGTTGTAAGACTGATATCCAATCTATAAATCTGAAAACCAAAGTTTTGCTCTTTACAGCACTGGCAAAGCAGATAGAGTTTTTGGACTCCTCATGTGAGCAGAATGGATTACTTGCAGTCAGTTACAGATATGCAAACCTATGAAGGCTATAACACTATCGTTAGAGGAAACATCCTGTAAACCTCTGGTTAGATAAGGTGCCCTCATGACAGCTGAAGATGTATTGAAGGGTGTAGTATCACCTCAATTGTGATGCACAGATAACCACATGTGCTCTGAGTCATAAACCAAAGGTCAAAAAAGTTTATTTTCAACTAATCAATTCCAGTCATCCAGTTTTCCAAGGTGGAATGTAAGAATCACTTTTACATAGATCCATAGTGCAACAATCATCCTTGGGTGCCAGTCTCTGCTGAAGGGATTATGTTAAACTTTTACATTACTTAATCAGGGGAGAAAAGTGCTCAGGTGGTCCCAATGATATAATCACAGCCAGGTCGTCATTAAACTCTCTGGAGGAGAATGTTTTAGGCCTTCTCCAAGATGCTGAGGGGCAGATCTTCAGTATCTCATATTTCAGGTCAATCCTGCAACCACCCTCACCTAACAAGGTTAAGGAACAGCACAAGATCACTTCACACTATTCTGAACATATTTTGACTGGAAGCAGACTGTGTTTGGCACAGGGAACATAAGTTGGGTACGTTGATAGGACTGGATCCCTTGGGGGGAGTAGGCAGAGAAACGCTATTTGGTATTTATTCATGTTTCAAAACAGTGAGTGCTGATTTGCTTACCCTGCTCAGGTGGCAATAGCCCTGATCACCAGAAGAAGCAGAACTTCACTGACAAACATAACAGCTACCTATATTCTCAGTAAGGATCAGAAGCCTGCACAGGTAAAAGGTCTATCAGAAACCAGGGGCAACCTTGCACCCTGCCTACAAAATGGGAAAGCTAAAATGCACTGAAGCTTCAGCACTGTGCTAATGACCCCACACAAGCAGTTAGAGCTGAAATTGCAAAACCTGTGTATTTGACAGATCAGAGCCAACTGAGCTCTTTGGATCTTGAGCATTTATAGATTTGGAAACTAAAAATGAGTCTCCATAGTAAGGGAAATGAAGAGTGTCATTGAAGGGTTCTGCAGAGGAGGGCTGTATTTGAAAGCTGCATAAATACCTTTTACTCCTTCAGTTACAATAACATTGCCACCTGATCACAGCTTGTGAACTTCAAGTTGAAGGAAAACATTCCAGTCTGTGAGATAAGAGTGACAAGCTTGTTATCTCATTTATGTACTCCATGATACTACACAATTAAAGCAAATTATATGGGAGGGGGTTCAAAAGGTTGGCTGTCAAACTTAACCCCCTCAAATTAACACTGTTTTGTTCCAAAAGGATAGTTTGTGCTTGAAGTCCACCAAATCAGAAGTTTCTGGGCTGCATTTTGGAGCTGCAGTATTTCCTCCCAGAGGCTGCAGTGCAAAGCTCACAGGAATTATGGTTTCTTTACATCATTACATCTGCAAACAAGAATCACAGAACATGGTGTACCAGCCCCCTAACTTGAAGGCAAATGCATCACTTCTGCTCATTAGAAAAAAGCCAATTGAGAAGTTTCCAAGTTATTCCACAGTACCAGATTGAATTTAAACTTCCACAACATTCTGCTCTGGAAGTTTTTCCTTCCGCACACTGCCTGTAAGCACCGATTTGGAGCAGCACTAAACTAATTTCAGTAGTATACACAGTTTAAGTGTGGATACTTCTCTCACTGCCTTTCCCAGACACTTACATTTTCTGTTTGCTGTCCAAACTAAGCAAGAAAAGTCACCACTTAACTGTGGAAACAGATCCTTTGGACTGATGTGCCATTTACATGCACACCATTTCCCTTGTAGTTGAATAAACTTCTATACTGGCTAGTTTTCCACATTTAGAGGACAAAGCCTGTTAGCTTAGACTGGAAAGCAAAACTCTACCAGTTTTAGTGTTTGGGGTTTTTGTTTTGTTCTGTTTACCTCTTTCATAAACCTGCCAGTACAGAAAACCCTGTGCAGAAGAATGAGTCTTACTGTTTCTTCTCAGGCTCATGCAATCTGCCCTAGACAACCTAACCCCTGTTAACGTTGCTAGATAAGCTTTCTTCAAGCGGTGGCAGTGTCTGTAGTGGCAGTCTCCAATGAGCTGTCTTTCTCTGGAGTGACCAGTGTCCTTCAGCTGAACCTGAAAGGGTGCTTGGCATACCTCCTGTCTTGCATAAAATCACTTATCTCTTTGTATCCAGGGCTCCCAACATGGCAACTATCAGATACTTTCATGCACAACCACTTGAACAAGTGATGCTAGATGCAAAATACATGTGCAAAAGGTCAATGTGCATTTTGGGGCTCCAAATAAAACTTCTGCAAATGAAATCCTTATTTTCCAAGCACACACATTAACAAAGTCCTCCTCTTTTCAGCAAGATTAGTCAGCTATTGGAAGACCCTGTAACAAGATATTACTGAACTGAACATGCCCAAGGTGAATCAAGGTAGTAACTTGTGGAACAAATGAGCAGCCAAATAGCATCTGCAGCTGAAGCATGCAACACCAGCTGAAAGCAGGTCTCTCCCTCACAAGCCAATGAGCAGTTTATGTATGCTCATGGTGTAAGTCCAATTTTTCTCCCTTTCTGGTAGTCAGCTTGCTCGTTAACTCACGTAGCAAAAATGCAAGATTCAACCTACGCTTTCCCATAAGATTGATTTTCCTGCAGGGCCTGTCTCAGACTCTGCTGCACTCTGCTGCGACTCTCTTACGCCCTTCCATTCCTGGTCAAAACAAGCCACACCTTCCACATGAGTCAACCGAGCTGGGCAGCATCTCCTGCAGCAAACTGGGAAGCAGGCGAGAGGAGAGCCCTGCTATGCCTCTGCAATCACAGTCCTTCACTTCAGCATTGGCTAGGATGCTCAGAGAAATGCAGTCTTGGCTAAAAATATTATCAGGAGATTGCAACAAGCTGCACCTGAGCTTGAATTAACCAGATCAGGCAAGGTCACTGCTGGTGAAATATTCACAGGGACAAATTCTAATTCACCCAGATATTTAGTTAGCATACACAAGACAGCTGGAAGTCTTTGCAATGCTCTCAAATGTCACTGTTTGGCACCTTATCAAACTAAACGCCTTTTGCCTGTCGCGAGCACAAGCACATCACTTTACTTCAGCATTATTCTGGTCTCCCTCAGTGTAATGTGTCAGTTTTGAGAAACTGCCATACCCCAGAGAAGACTGTCAGGGTTCAGCTTTCCTTTCTGATGGCAAATTGATGTTGAATTTTAATTTCCAAAATACAAAAATGATCGAGATATTGTATTTTGACACACAAGATATATGAAGAATAATACAACTGAAGCTGTCTCAACTTTAACCAAGTGACACTACGTTACACTGGGAAGTGCACTATTTTTAAAATTCCAGAAATACCCCTGCTTTCCTTAGTCAGTAGAGATGCTCACAACCTTTTCTTGTTTGAAATGCTGTGCTCTTTCCTCTACTATTCCATGCAGCAAAACAGGATTTGCAAGCCAGTGTAACAGTTTTCTAACACTAAGAACTCAAATTCAGGAATGCACATTGCTGCTGCTTTTACAGTCAATTTGTTGATTTGGAATAAAGCCACATGGTTTGGTAGTCCACGTCCAAGAAGAAGTGGGCCTGTCTCTGCTTGATATCAATGGAAAGGCATTCAGTAGCAAGGTGAGAGAGTTCAACTGAAAAAGTTTGTTTAAACATACACAGAGCACCATTTATTTGACTGTTGTGAGGCTTAGCTGTGGGTGCATGCCATGGGGCAAGCTGGAAGTGAAACCCTCTATGGTTGACATGATGCACAAATGGACAACAGGAGATGCCCAAGCAAAGTACTGGGCTCATGCCAGTGACCTGAACCAAAGGCAAGACCAGCAAGAAGTGAAAATAAACTGTCCTGGGGACATCACTGAATTTCTTCAATTTCAGAAGTAAAAAAATTATAGAACTAAAAAAGACAGGAGAGACAAACCGTACTGCACAGGATACATTGGGCATGGAAGGTATATATTATAAAAGAACTTTAATCTCACCTAGCAGATCTCTCTCCTGTTGGTAAGTGCTTTTTCTTCTAACACACACGTATTTTTTACATCCTAATAAAATCAGTTCTGTGGGCTGGAAGCCTCTAACACCTCACTTATGCACATATAATATTTTTTGTTCCCCTATAAAGCTCAGACCAGCTCCAGGCCCTGCTGCAGCACTCTGTAGGTACACAGACAGGTAGCCAGCTCCCATCGGTTACTTCTGAGCAGGCTCGCCGGCAACTTCCAGGACCATCCTGTATGTTTAAGGCTATGAGAAAGGCTGAAATACCATTCCATTTTACCTCAGACACTCTGAGCAAACTTTTCCCTGGAATTTCAAGTTGTAAAAGTAAATTATCAAATGTAAACAGGTCATAATTAAAAAAATACATATATAAAAACGATACTGTACAGCAGGGCATATCCAGGAAATAACGCTGACGTCCTATAACCTGTACCGCCACTCTTAGAGGATTTAAATTGATGCATCTAGGCTACTGCATAACATACACATTTTATGTCTTATTGTGTACCACTGAATTCAATAAAACCTAGAACAAAACCTTCACATACAAAGAGCGGAAAGCAGCACATCGATTTTCTTGCAGTAGCACACAGTGAATGCTGTAACAAAGCAGCATCAACTCCTCTGTGCCACATTGTTTTAATGGACAGAACTGTACCAGTAGCTACACGTCCCTTTCAGGGGAAGGCAAGAGATATCACTGCCATCGGTCAGACAAACATTTCTTGTTGGTCCATTCCACAGCCACATAATAAGTTCTCTGTCACTTGACAAGCTCATTGCAGGATTTCTCTATCTGGTTTTCTAACATGATCACATATTGCCTGTAGTCCCTGCATCTCAATGAAGGATTATTGCTGCAGTAGAGATGAGACATCATCCTAAAGTTATATGCAGGATAATAATCACATCCTTTACCTGATGTGGCTTTCAAGCATCTTACAAACACACCTCAAAAACATTGTCTCAGGCCAAGTGACATCCTACTGACAACTGTAATTTCTTTCTGAGTTTGTTATTTAGATCTCAGTTATTCAAGGAGTGTTTTTCATTGTATTGTGCATCCTTTGCAACTTCCTTGCACAAAGGAGTTGAACTCCAGGCTTATTCCTTGTGATGGAAATGGTTGCCTATATGCATGATTGTCAGCTGGACCACAACTGAAAAAACTGAAGTCTACAAGACTTATTGTTTAAACTCAGCAACTTGGTTTGACTTGAACTAAACTAGGGCAGCAAAAGCCAGCTGACACTTTGTCCTCATCCAGGAGTCAGAAAGCTCACTTCCTTAGTGGTAGAAGAAGAGATGATGGGAAACAAAGGGAGACATTGAAGGCTGTGCAGCAAGGTTTAAAAGCTGGGCTGAGACTCAGAAGCTGACATTGTGATGGAACCTCTCTCCATCCACTCTGCCCTCCCCATCCTTCTGGGAACCTCCTTGCTACCCTCAGGCCACCCTTGCCAGCCCCTGCCCCTCGACCACCTCTCCACCTCTGCATCCACTCCAGCCAAACCTGCAAGCCACCTCACATCCCTCCACTAGTTCAGCTTTGAATGCACTTGTTTGTGTTGTCATGCGTGGATTAAGGAGGGAGTATCCAAAGCAAGACTTAATTTTAGCATCCGCCCAAACATGCGGAAGTTTTGTGCTTGAATCTTCTCATAGCAAAAGTATTTAAATGTGAAGGGACTAACAGAATACCACGTCAGAGTAATTCAGCTGACAGTGTCAGTCTTCATACACTATCTCTAAGAAATAAGTTACTAAGAGACGGTCATTACCCATCTGCCTCCTAATTACTCAGCTCACCACCAAGAAGTAATCTCTGTGGACTTTGTGTTTAGTACATACACAGCTCAAAAAAAAAAATCAAAATGAGGAGAGGACAGTGGGCTTGCAATTTGGCTACTCAGAAATAGTCTTTTGGAAACTTAACTAAATCTATCAAATATAGTAAGCAAATAGCCATAGGATACCCAGTGTCCCTTGACTCAATTGTTTTGAATAGGAGGTTAGTGTCAGGATTACCCTGGATAAATATTTTACTATATATATGTCACTATATGACAGAAGTCACTTTAATCCCTGCTTAGAGGGGTAACCAAATTTACAAGCACATGTTAAGCTATGCAGCGATGTAAAAAAGTAACTAACTCTACATTACCCATTTGAAAAAGCTCAAACTTTCTCCTCAATTCAGAAAACCCATCCAAAAGTATTCAAAAGACAGTAAGATTCTCTGCCAGTATTATTTTTCTCTTCCTTCATCTCTTCCATTTACCTTACTAAGAAAACAAAAGATAACAGCAAATGTTTTTTAACAGTTTGGTCTATATAAAGGACTTAAAATAAATGCAATGCACTTAAAAATGCCTATGACCCATCTAACTGGAGCATGGCAACCTCTCGGAAGAATGGCAGCAGATAACGCCAAGGGGACTCCTTGCAGGAGACAGCTCTGCTGTCAAGATTCCTCTCATCACAACCCAGCACAGTCACAATTTGTTGCATATCAGTAAAAACACATGGTAAAAAGCAGAAATGACCACACTGCTCAAGCCAAGCATCCTACAAGTTCAATACTGACAGCAAAAGCTTCAAAGAAAAGCCACAGCATTATCAAGGTGGAAAATATTTCTATTCAAGTGCAAGATGCATTTATTTTCTCATGTCTACTAATCACACAAAGTCATAATGCTCTGACAGCTCTCCAGCTTACATCATGCCATTTTGCCCAAGAGGCCATCAGTCAGCTTTTTGCCAGCTACATCAATTCCCAGTTTTGCTTACAGTTTGAAAAAGAGATCCCATCAACACCATGTGCTTTGTGGAAACCATTACTTTGGTTATTTTTCTAGCACATGGTATATGTACTCTGGTGAACAACTAGTAGACTAGTGATCCTCAAATACTTCCCATGTTTAGGTCGCAATGAATTAAAAAAATATTAGTGACTTCTCCTTCTAAATTGAAGGCTCACAAGTGAAAACTTACTGCTTTTCTCCAATCTAGTTATGTACAGATAGAGTAATTAGAGGAAAAGTTAACTTTTAAGACACTTGTCTCTGCTTGCTTATCAAGTTTTCAAAGAAGTCTAGACTTTCTTCCATTTTTCCAGAGGCCTGAAAGGAGCTCCTAGAAAGTATTTTCAGGGTTCCTTCCCCTCTCTCCAGTTCCTTACAATTCTGCTTTACCATCTCACCAGCAATAAGCCCAGAGCCAGGTAAGCTATGTAATGAGATAGGCATTTTTTAATGATAACCAGCACTCTTGACACATCCATGCTACACACCCTACATTGCTGTGATCAATTTTTGATACAATGCATTTGACTTCAGTTGATGAATATGAAAGATTTCACCCAGTCATCTTGTAAATTGATACAGAGCTGTCTACAGAGTTATTGCACCAGCATGAGCACCTGTGTTCAACAGCAAATTAACTTTTATAGCACCGGATCTCATTGAGGGACATCCACAGGAACTCACAAGGCCTCTGCTGAACAAAGTAACTTATAAACAACCAAGTGCACGTATACGTAAGGAAACTGTGATACAGTACAAACCAAAAATTATGTCAGGATTCTGGGTGTATCAAAAAGTCATGACTAAGTCACAGCAATTGTGCAATAAAGCATAGCATATCTTTTATTTGAATGCCTGAGAAATTAATATTGGTGTGACTTACAAACAGCACCACAATTACAACAATGATGTTACCCTTAGTGTTGTGGGCAGGTGGTGCAAATTAGCCCTCAAAGCCACCAGTCTTGAAAGCCTGACCACCCTATGACAAATAGCAACCTCTCCAAACTCTAGTAAGTTTGGGGATGTTTTTTTAAGTTTGGGTTTTGTTTGTTTGTTTTTCTCTCTATTTGACTTAGTGTTACAGAAATACAAAACTACAGAGAACAAATCTCCAATTATACCTGGCAGACAAAATACAGACCTTTGAAATTACAGTAATACTCAACTCTCTACCACAGAAATATTATGTGTAAAGTAAACTGAAGTAGTAAAGCAACCTCCATGACTTACCTTACCTTGCTGTTTCAAAGATTCTTTTAGAGGAGCATCCCCACTATGGGAACTTTTATGAGGCCTTGACATAGTAAGATTTTTATCTTTCTTTTTTTTTAAGATAAAACCCTGTTAAATAAAACTGCCAGTTGTGATAGACTGGTAGAAAAGAGCTTCCCCTGGAAAACTTCCTTTTATAAACCTCACATGGGTGTGGCTAAATGCCTGACTCCACCCTTCATCCCACTCAGAAACTCAGAGAGCCTATCAAAGACTCCTCTGGAGCAACATAATAATTTTGTCAACTTGTCATGTGCTCTGTTAAAAAAGAAGAAGAAGGAAAAAAAAAGTAGATAGCTAGTTGATAGTTTTGCAAGCTAATGGGAAAAAAATGTAGATTAAAAAAACAATAAAGTTGTCTCCAATATTTGAAGTACCTGCAACATGGTCTGAAAACATTTAGTGGGTTGAGCTTGCTTGATTGTTTGCTTTTTAAAAGCATTGCTGTAACAACCTGAGTTCAACAGCTTTTAGTGTTTACTTGTATTAGAGATGCATTATGCTGAAAACCAACATATCTATGGACTTGCAGCAATTGCCATATACATAATTGTAACCTATCGAGAGCCTCCACCACCAGTGAAGGCTCCTGTTTTCATCACTTACGTCATGAAGATGATGCAAGATCAAAGCCCTTTGTGTGCCTCATTATATTGCACACATGCCTTTGCTGTGGAAGGAACCACCACCAATAAAAACTATAATCTGTTCTTTCGTCCTCTAGCTACTCTACATCTTAAAAAAAAATTAAGCCAACTTCCTTTTTTCTTGAGGCCTAATTCAAGAGGATGGGGAGATGGACTAAGATGTTGCCATTAAGGCAATATTGCCTGCAGTTACATGTTGCCTATGTGGGTAATACAAGCCCATCTAGATGTCTGCACTCTTGTTTCTTACTCAAGTTTTTGTATTTAAAAATACAAGTATAAGGACTATATGCGTAGTGCTTAGTAGATGAGGTTATCCTGGCACTCCTGCAGGAGCTTGGGTGTGAAATCGGAGCGCTTGAGGTGTTTGGCAGGAGCTCAACTATGCTTCTATCATCTGGGTTTGCTTTCAAGGGAGTGATTAGGAAATTATGTTCTTGTTAACAAGATCTGTGCAAGTAATGGCTATTATGCCCAACATTTCCTGTACTTAAGCTGAAGTGATTGTTCCATCTTGATATGAAGAGCTGAGGTATTTTCTTGAGAATTAGTAATATGGCCCAAATCTTAACCTCACAAAGTATTACTAGAAGAACATTCATCCCTTTGCATATTACCAGGCCATTTCTGTCTGAAAATGCTAACTAGTCTTTAAAATATATGTACCCATGTAGAACATTTACCATAAAATTAGAATATAAGCTTAATGTGCTTGCTCTTCTTCCCCCACCTCCCAGAGTGTCAGATGGAGGAAAAAAGCTGCTTCCATTGCAATAAGAAATTTTGCTTAATAAACTACAGCATTCACTTTTCATTGTTTTTGTACCTCTGCAGGCAAGATAAGGAATCTTTTACTTTAAAATCCATATTTAAAGGATAGATACCCATGTCCCTTTCTTGGCTGAAAGTCTGTAATCTCATGCTCTACAGTACGTGAATGCAAAAATTCTGCAGCCTTCTTCAAGGACAATAAAACCATTTCATCCTTTAAAGAAAGTCCGATGGTTCTGGAAAAAGATAACATCTCAGCGAGTCCACAAATTAAACACTGCATCCGAGAATAATGCAAACAGTTTTATTTAAATCACAGAATCACAGAATCACAG
>NW_010185862.1:0-14606 GCF_000695765.1 Mesitornis unicolor | reverse complement strand
ATCCCTAACGTTCTGTGATTCTGTGATGAGTAAATAAAGATTCCACACTTTCTTCACATCATTCACTCTAGAGCTACAGCTCTAACATTTCTCATAATATAGATCACTGTCAGCTCCAAAAATTTTCAACAAAACGCGAATCATCCTAACATTTTTTATCTTAACAAATTCAACATGGTTTTAAGTTCCATCTGTAGTTCGTTTACCATGGCCTTATTCCCCAGTTAAGGAACCAGTGACCTAGAAAACTCTCATTGAAGGAGGAGATAAATTAACGAACTTCAGTAAATTTTCATATAATCTAGTGATGAAGTCAAAACGCCTTCTTTTTCAGATTTATAACTCTGAGGTCTTGTTTTATTATCTCGTTAGCCTCCAACCCTGCCATTAAGCATAAAGCTGAAGCAAATCTTGGTATATCCCAAGATATACCAAGATACTACTGCAGAGGTAGCAGTCTGCACAATTTTGTGGAGTTTTAAATTGTAGTATAAAACTATTAAGAACGATTCAAACACTCTATATTCAAGTCGTATACGCATGTGGATGCATGCACACACAGGGAAAAGAGCCAGTACAGGTAGTGAGTACACATCAACCAACTAAAGCTTTACTAGGGTACATTCATTATCAGGCTGAATAGACATTTCACCAAACATTCCTGGCAGCTCTGTACCCCTACAAAATATGGTCACAGCTCACTGAAGACTCTAGAACACTTGTTCTGCCAGATAAAATCACTGCCTTTTCTGCTCTGAGTAAAAAAAAAAATAAATAAAAACAAACAAAAACCACCACAGCAAAACTGGACAAAACCCCCACACCATTAACCCCAGAACATACTCATCATAATATAATGACCTTCTAGACAACTTTTTTAGAATTTCATCTAGTAATTCCTCATCAAGCCTTCATCAGTGTATTCAATGCCCCACAAAGACCTGATCATTTAAAAGCCTTCAAAGACCAAGATACCATGACGCTCTTTCATCAAGTGAAATGGATTGCCAATCACCATTAACACTGTATTATTTCCTGCTTACCAATATAGAAGGAAAGGACTTTCTGGTGTTGAAAAGGTTTTAGGCATCTAGAAGAGGTTGCAGAGACCCTACTATAAGGTAACTAGATTTGAATTTGACAGCTAAGAGTTCGAATTCACAATCATGTTTACAAGAAGTTACCTTTTGTCAGCTTAGCCTCAGTAACCAACCACATACATACCTGCCTACACACACTCCTGAAGCCTACAACGAATGTGGGAGACTTTGCTGTCCCTCAGACAACAGAAAAAGAAGGTTAAAGCTAAGGATGAAGTAGCACATGTTTGCAAAGCCAATCTAATAATTTGCTACTACATAAAAAATGGGGGGGGTAGGGGGGGTGTTCTTCCCACATTCCTCCCTTTCCCAAACCTCACTGCTCTAGCACACTAATTGACCCAAAAGAAAACCAGCTTTTTTCAGGTTTGCTTACTGGCTTTCTGACACAGACAATGTCAAATTATTTTCATAAATATATAGGGGGTTTTTTTATGTACTAAAGGTTTTAAAGAACTCAAGACAGTTTGTTTCAATTTTTTAAAAAAAACCTGTGTTATATCATGGCCCTGAATGTGTAGTTCAAGCTTAGTCTGTCAACTTGGGATAATGTTGTTTTGAATCCTTTTTTGAGTACAGTCACTATGGAGATGTATGGAATTCATTTTTTAATATTCTCTGATGGCAGTCATAAGACAAAAGTCTAAAAGACTCTCATCAAGATAAAAGCCCAGGAAAATTCTTTCTAGCAGAGGCCTTTCAGATTAATTTTCTCTAACTAGACTTTTATGAGGCCAAATACAAGTTGAACCTTCAGGACAGTTTGTATGAATTTCACCAATTCCAGCAGCCGGACACTGGGTATCAACTGATCAATCTAATGGTCTCCAAGTTATCTGTCAGTTGCTTAAGAAGCAGACACTGCACTAAAACTTTGACAAAATTATCCATTTAAGTAATTCTAGGACATGCTAAGATTACACAACTTTCTAATTATTTAAGAGTATCTCTGCCAGCATCAGGAGTTTCTAAGGTTCTGACTAGAGGAGTTTGGTTTCCTGTAGCATTTTTTTCCTGATAAAAATTCCTAAAATGATTTTAATACAGCAGGTTGCAGGAAGGAAATTAGGACAACTTAAAGAAAAAAAAAAAAGAACAGCTTTTAAATCCTGACCTTACAGACCTCCAGAAACACTCAAGATGACTATGTCTGAGGTATCCAGGAAATAAAAAGGTAAGAAGAAACTCTTCAGTGTCCCACTGAAGTCCTTGCAGGCAACCAAGAATAGCTCACTAGTTGGAAAGTCTCTAAAACACAACCACTTTTCCAGCAGATTTTTTTCTTTCATTTTCTACTAATGCTACAGAACTGGCGGATTTCATGTAATGATGTGCTGTGCTTTTTAAGAAAGATTGCTGCAAAATGGTTGGGGTTTTTTGTTTTGTTGGGGGTTTTTTGTTTTTGTTTTGTCGGGGTATCTTTGATGGTGGTTTTTTTGTGTTCTGTTTTGTTTTTAGCAAGACTTGCTCCTTTTTCCCCATTTTCTGAAAGAGCTCAACAAGAAGGTAATGAGTGTGATCTAACACACTCCATGGATGATGCCACAGCAAAGGCATCCTTAGGAAGAACACAATTTTTTCAGAAACATCTGAAACAGCAGAACAACACATGAAATCACAGGAGCACAGTAAAAGGGACAAGAGAAGCAAGATTCAGAGCTCATACCAGGTGCACCAAATGGACCTACTGCAGCCTAACAGACTCATCACTATAGCCCTTCATATGTCCAGTTGCCAGTGCATAAAGAGTGAACATGGCAAAGTAGCCACCAAGAAGAGACAACAAAGAACCCTGTCTCAATTCATAACACTATGCACTACACTGACATCTTCCTTTCCAACACAAGTAAGAAGCAGTAAAGCCACATTTAATGGCTTCAAAACTGGAACTTCCTTCTTCCCAAGACTTAAAAAACAACCACCTTTGGAAATAAGCCAGAACTCCACACTGCTAGTTTGAGACTGTACTTGAACTGAACATAAGGGAGATGTAATAGCTTCAGAGCTTAAGAGAAACTTATGTCTATAGAGCTCAGTGGTGCTACACTGAATCTAGCAGCCAAGGCCTACTCTCCTTTTTTAGCTCAGAGAGATTTTTATTCAAAACATTTCAGGTTAGCCTCATACTGGATTTACAGGAATTACTAGAAAGCATGAAGATGTTCTTCATGGTGCCTCTGTGTTTAGGAAAGAGCAAGAGTAACCTGTGCAGACTGTATGTGCCACAGTCAGTGCCAGAAAACACCGAGCAGTCTTCCTCCCCTTCCTGAAGAGGTCAAGGAGGTAGGGTGACATCCTGAAGGGCAACAAAGCCAGTCAAAGTAGGAAGTTCTGAAATGCAGAGCAGTCAACCCAGAGCAAGTTAGGGAAACAGAGAAAAAAGGTTTTATGAAAAGTGCAACGGATTGCTGAAGAAGGGGATGGGAAGGGGAAAGACAGGCACTAAACATCAAAGTAGCTAAATCATTATTTGACTAGGGAACCTCAACTACTCTTAGAAACTGCACAATGCCAAAAGTATTTAGCCATGAAAAAAAAAAAGCATAAAACAAGCACGATGAACAAAGTTTACCGGAAAGTAAACTAGAACGAGACCCAAAGCAGAAGAGAAGATGGATGGGATTTAAATAAAAATTAAAATAAAATAACAGACAAGCCACTGAAGAGATCGAGCACTTATGAATACTACTTTTATTTACTAAGAAGGAACCAATCGAACATTTCCAAAGACAACTACTGTAATTCAGAATAGTGTCTGCCCTATTAGCATGTACATCCTGAAAGCAGGCTGCCTGATAACATGGACCTAGAGCAGCTGGCCAAACGAAACAAAAATCTACAAGCTCAGACAGTGATATGTTTAAGTATATCCTCATACAAGAATGGAAAAGGAAGATGTTGTCCATCACATTTTGAATGGAGAAAGCACACCGTGCAGGGTACTGGAGGTGCTCCCGCTTCTCAGTCCACCCAAAGGCAAAGGAGATGGGCAGAAAAATTCCATTGCTTTTTTCTCCTGCTATACAGAGCAAGTGTACTGTCCATCTGAAGTAATTCTGGATTATTAAAATATGGATGGATATTAAAATACGGGTGGATTGAGATATTAAGGAATCGGCACTTCCGTCTACTTTCCCAACACACAGGTTAATAGGTATCAACAAAATTTAAATAACTTGAACAAAAAACATTAGGTATCTGAATACGTGGAAGTGAAACAGCAGCATAATCCCTGTAGTTCTGGTCACTGATTTAAGAGGACAAGCAAGCGAAGAATTTCCCAAACAGCTGTTTGTTTTGTTTGTTTTTTAACATAACCGGTCTGGCTGGCGGTTATGTTAAAACCAGGCTATCAAGAGAAACATTTCTTCACATCTCCTTTGTATAGCAGAAACAAGAAAACTAAGCATCTTTACTCTGCAGTTTAGCTTCTGGTATCAATAAGCTATGCTCACATGCTATAAAGACAGCTGGAAGACACCATTTATTAGAACATTAACTTTAGAAACTTCCATTCATCTTACAGTTTGTCCAAATAGGAACATTACATATTTTGTGTGCACATATCTATCTTAAGGTAATACGAAATTCAAGTAAAAATTTCCAAAGTGTGTGAGATGGATATTGCGTTGTTTCGTGGAAATCTTTGGGGAAAAAAATTAATACTAAAAACTCTGCGTTTCTTAAGAGGTTTTAGTCTTTAAAACGTGGATATTTTTTCCTCCACAAAGGCATTGTTCTTAACAGTGGAGAAGAGAAAGCAAGAACAAGTGAGAAAGAACAAGCAGGAGAAAACACTGAGCAAGCAAGAGGCTGAGCAAGTGAGGAAAAAAGTGGCACTTGAGAGACCAAGCACTAGAAAGAATATGGGAGAAAAAGGGCATGAGGAGAAATTAGAAAATTGTAAAAAAGAGCAAGCAAGAGTGAGGAAGAACTAGAGGAGAGGACAAGTGAGAGGAGTACAAGAAAGCAGAGAAGCATCAGGAGTAAGCAGCAGAGTTCGAAAGCAAGCGGGAGAGTTAGCGAGAGAACCTGTTATCAAGTAAGACCGTGGCAGCACACGTTAAGAGTGTACACAAGCAGGACAGCAGCAGAGTGGGAACATCAGAGACGGAATAAGCACAGAAGTTTGAGATATCAAGCAAAAGGCTGGGGGGGAGGGAAGACACAGAGAGAGAGAGACTGACAAGGGAGTGATTTACTACAGGAGGGGTGGCAAAAATTCCTCAGAATTATGTTCTCCATTAAGTAACAGTGCTATCAGAGCCAGTTAACCAACCCCTGCCTCTTCGAGGCACCCTGTTCCTGTCCACCCACACAACCCATTCCATTATCTTGTCAAATGCCTGAGCAGCAGCACAGTGTACCGGGTCTGGGAACCAATCTGACTGAAAAGTAACCTGATTCTCCTCCCCCACACACACCCAAATGTTATATATATAAAATTATGTATTTCAGCCAACTCAGTTTCCAAGTCTGATTCACTGGTTGGTCTTACAAACAGCTATGCCAACACAAAGCAGGTGGGAACAAGCAGGATCTAGAGAGAAGGGGAGCTGCTAGAGCCATAACTGCCTTCAAAGAACTCCTTGTTGCAGCTTTGTCCAAGAACGACTCTTCCAACAATCTCCCTCAAAGTGCTTCAGTGGCGCTGCATCTTGCAGCATGAACTTCCCATCAGTTTGCTACTACTTACACTGTGAAACAAACACGTGTAACGTCATTGGATTAAATACTGCGCGTGTCCCCTTCCCCTCGTAAATGAGATACGAAAACAAAAAGTTGTTCCTTTTCATGGCTTTTGTTTCTTTTTTATCAATTATTTCAAATTTGGCATAGGTACAGTTTTGGGGAGAGTAAGGTAATTTTCACTAGACCCAGGAAAACATTTACAGATTTTGGGTAACTGGAAGGAGAAAAAGGTTTAGGTCAAAGGAAAGTGGGGAGAAAATCAATGTTGCTTGTTTTACTCCAATATGCAGTTCTTTGCTGTGCTGCCCTCCAGCATTCTCTCAGCACTGAAATTATGTATTAGCCTACTGTCTTATTTCTGGATGAAAAAAAGACAATTAAGTCTTCTCAAATTTCCCCCAAAACTTAAGAAGGTATAGTAGTAGAAGACCAGTAGCTTCAATCTTTACTCATCAGCTTCTGTCAGTTCACTTCCCTTCACTGCCACTACTACCAAGCAATGTCTCAAGACTGTGACAAGTTTGATCAGCTGAAAGTAGAACACAAAATATTATTGTAGAAGAGTCATATTTAAAACATTCAGCCAATTTTCCCCCATGGCCCCTTGGGCCAACCAAACCCAAGCATGCAAAAGTGTGATTTACACAACTGGTACACACCTCCCTGGCACAGGTAACCCACTGTTCCCCCTTGAGTAGTTGTCCCATAAGATTGAGAACTTGCCTCTGCCAGATCAGGTAGGAGCTTCTGTACTAATAAGATTGAGATGTTTCAATCACGCAAACTGGGCAAATACCATGTGTGACTCTCCTTCCATGTCAAAATTTTTTTTATAAATACCACAGAATCAGAGACTAAGTTAAGAAATGTTTAAGGCAGGCCTGATACACAATTCTGTCTCTTTTATGTATTTTGCAACACCATCTTTACACAGTCAAGTGCTATTTTACTCACTGAATAGATGCTTATCTAAGTGTACATCAGGAGAACAGCACACAGAAAACAAAGCTATACAGTAAGTGCCAGCTATACCATAAATGATACTATTTACTGAAATACTCCATCAGTTCTTTCCAAAATTGAGGTACATGTATCAAATGCGGAAAGAGACTGAAAGTAAAAAATGATTATATTTTTTTTTAAGACAAGCAAATTCCCGTTTGGAAATAATAGTTCAAATTCTTAATTCCCCCAAATTTTCAAACAAATCCTAAATTCCTTGAACAGACCTCTATTTGGATATGCTGAGTCACTCTCCAACCTTAAGAGACTGCTTCTCTGAGTTACAAAGCACTCAGCATATAAACTCAAGTCAGATGCAGCTGCAAATACGTAGCATCCTGCTATAAAGACGTAAGACCTCTAAACCCTTAACCTTAGCTCTGCCCATTGCGTCACTGCATAACTTCAGGTAAGTCACTTTACCTTTCTTGCTTTCATTCCCATGCTAGAAAGCAGCTTAGTAACAAGTATTTATCTTCCATTAGCAAAGCAAAACTGCTGTGTCTATGGAAAGCAACATGAAGTTTACAGCTATACAAAATGCCTAAAATCTCTGAAACTCCTCTCTCCACCCCAAAACCCAAGAACTCAGTGCCTTAGGTTAGGCTGCCAATAAACAAGATACATAAACATTTCCATATTTAATTATGTGAACTACTCCAATTTAGTGTTTCCTTTATCTTAGGGTTTCTTTAAAGTAAGTATCTAGAAAGCTTATTGAGATTATTCTTTACTGCAATTAAATAAAAGTCCCATATCCTACAAATACTGATAGTCTAAATGCATGCAAACCACAGACACAGACTGATCATAGGTCACTGATCATCTATATTTCCAAATACAAAACACCACATGCATAAACTGGCAGAGCTTCAGAAGATCTCCTACAAATGTGAGGTTATACACACACATGTACATTCCTTTCCTTCACATACAAAACACCGAGCTGAACGTCCCTGTGTATCACTACATACATTTTACTTTTACATTTCACTTCCATTAAACAGTAGCTAAACTGAAATAAACATGTTTGAAATATCTCTGTTCAATTAGAGAAGCAGCATTTTTATAAATTGTGCAGCAGAGAGAACTATTTCAAAACACGATACTTGAACCTTGTAAACTATGGGCAGAATTTGTTTTCTCATTCCTTGAAATAACAGGATGCTGGTTAAGAATACCTAGCAGAAAATCAGAATGATGTACTTGCTTTATGTAGGTATACAACTATTTCCCTGCATTATAAGAAAAGTAAAAGCCAAATTTTTTTAAACTGCATTTTAAAACGGAGAACTCAAGATAATACACATAACTTAGCCAACATATTTTCCATGCTTTATTAACCTCTATAAGAAATTAAACAGAAATGTCTTAACAAAAAGTTGTATTTTGGTTTACTGCAACTGTCTGGCAGTACACAAACTAAGCAAAGGGGCACAAGGCCTTACCTTCAAATCCACATTTAGAACTTGTCTCCAATTCTAACGGTTCCTTCCACGAGAAAAGCATTACATTAAGTTTCTAGTCCCAACCTCATGAAACAAAACTAAACTTGATTTAAGAAAGACAACACAAGTTGTCAGTGTTACCATTAAGGTAAGGCAGCCAAGTACTTGTACTCCAACAATCTGTTTCCACACATGCAAGTGGATTGCTCAAGGTTTCAAAACTAAGCTCATAAAGTTTTAAAATGTCCATGCTGTGAACATGACTCTGGTTAATTTAACTCCATAGAGATACGTAAATGAATGTTTTGATGAAGAAAAAGACTAAAAGTAGACTTACATGGACACTGAACTGAGAATCATGATTGCACGCTGTGCAAAATACATAGGTGAAAATATCCACAAACAAATCCTACAAAGACAGGACATGAACCCTCTTGTAAGGACCACATCAGATATCATTAATGATGTTCATTAATGCCTCCAGATTATTAGTTTTTAGATCTTTTATCATTAAGCTTTTGTACAACAGACTATAAAATTACAATAACTCGCAACCCTTTTTTTTTTTCTTTTTACCAGAAGAAAAAGTAAACCACAAACACATACGCATTTACACAATGCCCTAACAGAAATGCTACATAGGAGAATATTAGGAATGAATGCGTACGCATCTCAAAGTCATAAAACTCTGATTAAATGGAGAAAAAAATAGTATCTACTTCACAATGTACAGTATGAAACAAAATGAAAATGAGATCTCAGCTAAGGTCTCTAAGTAGTACAACAATGCAAAACCAAACAGTTTTAACTATGCCCGTATAATACAACCTTCAACTACAGTTTATAACACAGTATCATATATACTCTTCCCACTCAGCCTTCAACATAAATGAATCATTTATGATGCTGTCTCTAGTAGATATAGTTCACAGAAGACAATAATTCACTTAGAAACTAAGCTTGTAAAATGCAGTGTGTATTAAGAATAATAAGCCATCAGGAAAAGTTTGTGGAGATATAAGGGTCACTCAAAATAGTTAACTGACCTCTCCCCAGAGCTGCACCTACTAGCGCTTCTGATCTAGGTGGAAAGTTTGTAGCCTTAGCATATAAAGAACTTTACTTCAGCAAAAAACTGATTTCAGTGGGAAGACAGACAGGTACAATACAATCATATACATGCACATGTTCAGCATTTGCAGTAGGGCCTGCCATAAAAATCCCAACTTCTGAAAGCACGCTATA
The DNA here is from genome assembly GCF_000695765.1 of Mesitornis unicolor. Taxonomy (NCBI): domain Eukaryota; kingdom Metazoa; phylum Chordata; class Aves; order Mesitornithiformes; family Mesitornithidae; genus Mesitornis; species Mesitornis unicolor. Next base: position 5,119 of record NW_010185862.1, on the reverse strand, counting down.
GCATTGAAAGGAAAGTCATCCTAAATACAAGAACACAGAAACCTAAGCTTATGAACATTTGATCATGGTGATAAATGTACATTCAACTGTGTTATTCCACAACTACGACCCAGTATCTGCAGTATTTATGAGTAACTTCTACAAAAAGGGAAACTGCCAAGATCTTCATGCAACAACCACTTCTTGTAATGCCTACTTATCCACAACTGAGAAAGAATAACAGCAAAGAAGCCAGAATCAGACATGATCCAGGAAAGTTTCTGAGCTTCCAGTATCAACTGGTTTTTGCAAGAATGTATTAGAATTTGTCTGTAAACAAACACATACTCCACATATATTTCATGTATAAGTCCTGTTAAAACTGTATTTGGAAAACATCATTAATGCATACGTAGGAAAAAAGCAGCTGTTACAACTGGACAGACCAAAATGAGATCGGTGTAAGGAAATACATAGTGTTCAGGAAAATACAGAACCAAGTACTAATACATCAACTTCCCTACCTGACATTTTTTCCTCTTTTTCCCCCTTCCTTCAGTTCAATCAGTAAACTGACAGCATGGACACAAAACTATTTCCTCTACAAAGGAAGTGGATGTGCTATGCTCTGATTGGCTCCTCAGCGCCAGGTCCACTGGGAAAGTAAATGAGAGGTTTTTAGCAATCTGCATAGTTCACAGGAACACAAATTAAGATTTGAGCACATATAGGTAAAGAGGATTTTGAGTAACGTTAGCTACCTGCATTTGAAGCCAGGAAGCCAAAACCCAATGAACAATAGGTTTTGGGGACACTAGGATTTAAAAGTTTCACTAGCAAGTTTGATTTAATCACTAAAATGTATTTAACCATGATTCTGTCAACTAGTCATTCTACTAGTTTGATTTTTTTCAGTAACTCATCAAAATTCACTCTATTTTTTTTCAATTATATTTGAAAGAATAATTCTGCCACCAGAAATCAATTTGTTCATTTCCATTCCTCTCTTATTTCATCACCCAAACAGTTATCAAAAAGAAAGAGGAAAGTTTTCAACACACATATGCGGTAATATATTATTAACTATTCCTTTAACTGACTCAAAACACAGTCTATTTTTATTTGCCTCTGGAGGAAAAGGAAAAGGGGGGAGGAGGGGAGAAAAATAGGTTTTGGAACTTTATGTAACACAAATTGAAAGCTTGGTTTCTCACAGCTGGAACAAAACTGATCCTTAGTGGAGTTAATTTCACTTTCATTTACTCAGTTTCACTTTCAGGTATTTAGTGCTACTAAGACCCTGGAAGTTTTGCAAGGAGTATGTTTACAAGTAAGTGCTATCTTATGTTATTTTAATTACAGAAACATTTTCACTGCTTTTAAGAAACGCCACATTCAGAGCTGAAATTAAACTGATTATGCCTTCATACAGGGTAACTGAAATAGCTACTATCTAGACTTCAGAGGCTCCAAAGTATTCAGACTGTACGGATGTAAGCAGAGCTGTCCGGGAACTAAGTTCTACATTTCCCTAGCCCTTCAGTGAATGTTGTCTCTGTAAATCATTTTGCAGTGAATGAGGATATCATAACGTCAGTACCCTTCCTATCAAGCCACCCTGTCTCTGTCCTTTTCAACTGTGGAAAGCCTCACCTATCCTTTAGAGACTGGGGAGGGGGGAAATAAAGAAAAAAAAAGGGGGGGGGGGGGGGGGGGGGGAGAGAGGGGAAGCAAGAGAGGGGAAAGGAAATGTCATCAAGACAATGGCACTCAGCCTGCCTCATCGCTATGTGCTTTCATGTCAAAGAGGAGTTCCTTTTCTGATCCATGCTCTCAGACAAGCCATAATTAAGCACCCACAGACACTGGACAAGACCCATATGTAAGAGTAGTAGGGGACACTGAGCTAAACTCCAAATAAAGCTGGGGTAAGTATGAACTAGAGACCTATTTGAAAGTAATGAAATACATTTGTACCATCATGCTCAGATAACACAGAATCAAACTCAGAATTTTACCTTCCTTCCACATAAGGGAAAAAGATAACCAATGGACATCAATTACAAACATTACATTAATTATTACATGCAACTAACTATTAGGTCACTGCAATTCTCCTGGTATACCGTGTTCCCTCCAAGAGAGAATTCTAGATATCTGTACAGATAGACTGTGTCTTTCCAGAAGTAAAAACTGTTTCTAATTATCAAAAGTTTCTCCCGTCTTTTTAAACCATCAGTAGACTGCAGTTCCCATAACTCTCCTCTTGAAGCACCCATGGAGAGTATTTCCCTTCTCAGAATGTCTTCATTTTTTTCTCCAGTCAAAAGCTTACTCAAAAGGCATGTTTGCTCAGAAGCAGGTTTTTTTATTATTTCAAATAGTTTTAGAGCAAAAAAGAAGTCTCACTGCATAAACTTACCAAGTTTTTCAGATCTCTTAAAGTCCGATTAGCAGAAAAATTATGTAATAAAATTTTTAGAATATGTTTTTTACCAAAGTCTTACTTAAAAAAAAAGAGATGAAACTGTAAACTTAACAAATAACTTATTGTACGCAGTTATAAAGACAAAAGCAGCAGTTCTCTATAAATAATCCTATTCTACAACAACAGATCTATTTACAAAAGGATTTCAGAAGTTATACAAGTCTCCCATGCTCCCATAAAACAGAGATATCAGAAAGTTTTTAACTTTACTTTGGAAAATAGTTCTCCAAATGACATTAAGAATTATTACAGAAAGACTGAACATATACCAGTCTAATTCTTACTCAAAAACATATGCTGAGACCATAACTTTCAACCTACAGTCCCGTAGTCAGCATTAAAACACCTGAAATGAAGAGGTTTTAAGAGGAATTCTTAAAAGATCATCTAATCACAACAAAAAAAATTGTTTCTTTGGTAAAAGTACGTTTTAGTCTTCAAATCACCACCCATTGCAGTTCAGATGAAACTGTAAAACGCTATCATAGCAAATACAGGTACAGTTTTCCATGCATCTTACTAACTAGTCTTTCTGCCTACCACCATATGACCAAGTGGTACAGTTTCAAACATGTCAGAATAACCTAGAAGGGGTTTTTTCACTTTATGTTGAGATGTTGATGAACTCATTTGAACTAAAGTGACAAAAAAAATCTCACAGCAAGTCTATTAAAGTAAAACCTAATAATACAGTTAATCCAGACACACATTTCTTTGTAAGGCCCTATCAGAATTAAGATTTTTAAATGTGGCATACACGTTAGCAAGTATGTCCTAATTAAATGTAACTTTAAAAGCTTAAATGAGGCACACGGTTTTTACTAGTTACCAGTCATGTTTTTCTACTTCGTGTAAACTATCAACCAGTTTGTTACAAGTCATTTACGGTCATCACGCGTTACTTCCCAGTTTACGCAAAACCCACGTACTTTAAAAATTGATAAATTCCTGATGACTGCCTCATTATTCTCCACAAGTAAGAGAATACTACCCATAAATTGACACTGAAATAGAGAACTCTTGGCTGCTATTAGGTAAAATTATCCTTGTTGCAGCTTCTCTGTCACTGTCCAACATGGGGGAGGGGATTCCAATGACAAGTTCTAAATCCACCTAAGTACTGATCCAGGAACTGTAACATTGCTGCTCACGTAACAAACTGTCTTTCTTACCTATTTGCCTGGAAACAATATTATACCAGTGCCATATGTAAATGAATACACAATAATTTAACAGAAGGAACTGCCCTCTTTTCTTGGTTTAAGAAGACCATGCTCTTTATTCAATTTTGAACAAGATACACTTGCTTTACTCAAAGAATATTCAAAAACCATGAACTAAACTCGATAAGCTTCATAAACTTTGACAGAATTTATAATTCACAGCAGAAAATGTAAATTTAAAGCATCACACACATATTCTATTTCAGACTGCAAATAAAAACTCTAGTTCTAAATAATTCACATAAGCCAAAACCATAAAGCATAGCCTACAAAAGAGCCTATATACATATATACACACACACCACCCAAGTCCACCAAATATATGTAGATAACAGTTAACAAATACTGGCTCGTACTCAGAGTTATTTTCAGTGTTATTGTTCTAATTCTATAAAGTATAATTAATTTTCCAAAAATATCCAACCTACAGAGGTTGGGGTGAGGGGAGGTAGAGAAAAAGAGAAACAAGTTTACCAAAACTTTTTAGGGCCACAGACTATTCCAATGAGGTAAGTTAAATTCTGCTTGGTTACAGGTAGGTAACCAAACACTACTACAGACAAAATGTTTGCTTATTTATCACCAGATATCATAAACGTATTCTTCAGCTTTACGCACCTTTTCTTAAGGAAGGGAAAATGAAATACAAACACAACAGTAAACCAAGTTTCTAACTTCTACTTATTTAGACCCCCCTGTGATACTGTATCTAAGTGTGACTATATATACCTACTGGCAAAAGCTAAGAGCACACTCATTTGGATTAAAACAGTCAGTTGTCAAAAACGTGCTTGTCAATTTATTTTGCAGTCAGATATTCTGTCTTTGTTAATTTTAAAGAACAATGAATGTTTATTTCCCCCAATGACTGTGGAGTAATAGGAGAACGAAGTAACAGCAGCAATCTAGACATACGATCAAAGAATCCCTACAAAGTCTTTGGACAGACTAAACAGAAAACTTCAAAGCTGACTGAGATTCAGAAATGCACCAATTTCGAAATTTCAAATTACAGTACTTTTAATTGTGTTTTCTGATTTTGTGGCGGCAGGAGGGAATGCCACTCCAGTGAAGGAGCGCCCTATGTACCAGATGAGATCTCCAATTTCTTCAGCAACACAAAGCTAAATTCCTAAAAAAACTACAGCCAGCTATTAAAATACAGAAGTGCCTGTGTGTCCCTGTGCCTACTCCCAATGGCTTCTCCCTCCTCTTCCCCACCCCCCGCCCAGATGACAGTCATCTCACACAGGTACTCCTTCTACATCGGCCTCCAACTTCCCCATCTACCTACCCACCACCCAAGTACCTCACACGGGTGCAGGCTGGGGCACCTAAAGCCTCCACCACAACAGGTGCCTGCTCAGCTGATGGTTCAACTCCTCGCCTCCCTCTTCCCTGCTCCCAGACCGGGGCGAGACCTCGCACC
>NW_010185861.1:0-5506 GCF_000695765.1 Mesitornis unicolor | reverse complement strand
TGGCACGAGGCCTCTGTTCTGTGCCTGGTGGGTTAAAACCTCCTGGTCGTACATGTGTATCCGTGTGTATAGATATGAAAATACCCACAGGACAGACCCGTCTGCAGAGGTACCAGTCCTGTATTTGCCGGCTGCGGTGGTCAGAGCTGTAGCTCTTGTGAGGACCATCCCGGTCAGTGATGCTTGGGCACAAAGACCCCGTGCTCATGGACAATGACCCCAGGGCAGCAGTGGTGGCTCTGACTGAGCGTTGTCTCCATCCATCCCTACCTGACCTCTCCAGAGCAGGGTTTGGGTGGTGGTTTCTGTTATTCCAGCTCCCTGTCAGAGCTGGGAAAAGCCCCTGCACCTCCCGTTCCCGTGCTCAGGCTGGATACTGGTCTATGTCACCAGTGTAATGGCACAATATAATTTTATTTCCTCATCGACAAAGATGAAAGCTCCGGGAAGCAAATTCTGTGTCCTTGTTCACATGTGCAAAACCAGCAAACTCAGTACTTTGAGTTTTTCTTCTTAAAAAATCAAATCAAACGACTAAAATGAGTAATAGTGATGAACTGACGAATGGACTCTTTGTCTATAGCAAACTGCAGTAACACAGCACTTAGAGACATTCTGCTAACATTAATTTTTTGTTAGCACATTTACAGCGACTGCTGATGGTCATTATCACTTCATTAGATTGGTACAAAGCCATTCTCAGTCACTCAGTATAAAAACCCACAGTCACTCACACACCCCTTGGAAAGTGATATGTAATAATATGCTGTAAGCATAAAGTCTAGTTATAAAATCCTGCTTTTTACCCGTTGTTCCATATCCTAACCAAGACCCAAACAAGTTCCAAGCAATCATTGTTCGTGTTAGAAATTAATGCAACTGCATCACCATTTTCCGTGGGCCTCCTACAGTCAGGTCATCGGCATAATCATGAAAATTCGTGTTTGTGACAACAAGTTGGACCTAAGCTCATGTCCCGTCATGGCTCACGCAGTAAATTACATGTTACAGCAGAAGAAGAGTGAAATATAAACCTCATGGTTCCCTTTAGCCAAACATTCTGCAGACTGGATCCAAGCAGTGTTTGTTCTCCACCCTTGCCTGCGGCTCCCTGACTCCCCCAGGTTCATGTTTCTATCCAACCACCGCCTCAGAAGCAGCTCTGTGTTCTCTTTTTGTTTGTAATCTTTCAGTTATAAACTCTTTTCCTCCTTACAAACTCCATTTTCAGACCGCAAGCGCTGTTGCTGCTCTTCCCGAAGCCCAGCAGCGCGGTCGATGTTCAGTGGGATAGAGCAGTTTCTTCCTCCGCTTAAAACAGAGTTAATTCAAATGGGAAATTATCATTTTTCAGCCCTCAGATATTTTCCTAAAGTAGACTATATTTTTGGCATGCAGGTACAACCTGCAAGGTAAGGATTAATAGAATAATTGAGCTTCAGGCTTTTTAGGAAGCTGTTGAAGAGATGTGGAGTAATTTAAACCATTAACTCCAGTGACTCAAGACTCCCCCATTGCACTGACTAAACCTTGGTCTTGTTACTAAGGAAATAATCCCAATTTCAGGTTGACGAGTATTGTAAGTGACTTCAGGGACCAGATGGGGACCCATCGGAGGTGGACAGCAGCGCAGTTGTCACAGTCTGAGGAAGATGAAGCCCAGCGCAGGCATCGGCTGCAGGAGGTGATGGAGGAGCGACTGGTAAGACTTCCCATGATGGCACCGCTGGGGCAGCTCCAGCCCTCCCAAAACGCCCCCATCACCTCCATCCCAGCAGGAACCGAGTCACAGGCACAAAAAACGAGATCCAACACAAAACCGGGTACCTCAGGACACAGGCAGCAAAGTGATGAGTTATGAAAATCACGTAACCGTAATTTATTTTGGAAGGGAGAGATGGAAATCAAAAGGTTCAACCCAGTTCGTTAAAACGCGGCACATTTCGGTTCCAGGGCAGCAGTCAGCACTTGGTGCGGGGCCAGCGCCTCTTAATTATTTCCTTCACAGCTCTTAAAGCTTCTCCTCCTTCCCTGCATGCTCCAGAGCTCAAAACTGATCTGACACCCCAGCACCAGGATGAGGGCTGCTGGACAAAGGCTGGAATCAGAGGTTGCTTGGAACCGAAACACTCCCAAACTTTCACCTCCATTTATGGTGCCTGATGATGGTCTCTAGTCCTCAGCACGACTAGCACTTAGCACAGCCAGGAAGACATTAAAAGCACTTCTAGTGCTGCTATCAAAAAGCAACTCCTTTCTCCACTTCTAGTTTTTCTGATTATTTTGCGGAAAATGCACCGTTCTATGTGGTTACTCTGCCCTAAAGGAGACAGCTGTGCCAAAACCCACAGCGTCAGCAGGAGCTAAAGCTTTCAAAGCCACTCTTAAGTAGGTAGAGGGAGGAGCACATCTGGTTTTTCATGTTCCAGGCCTGCAGACTCTGTCCTTGGCAGGCAGAGCCCACAGGACCCCTTGTGCTGCGGGGCTAAAGAGGGTGGGAGGACTTGGCCCACCTTGACCAGGTTTGACCAGGCCAGTGGCCAAACTAGGAGTGGGCAGAGAACACGGTGCAGCCTGAGGTGAGAAGAGGGAGGGAGACTGCTCGCCGTCCCTAAATTAGGCAGCTTTGATGGGGCTCGGCCTCCTTATTCACACCCTGGGTTCGGGAAGCTTGGGCTTGAGATGGGCACCGAAAACCACCTGAAACAGGTTTCCTGAGCTCCCAGCCTGTTGTTGCAAAACGTGACAGCAAATCGCTGGATTTAAAATGCATAAAGAAATGAAATAGCCCCTCTTTCCCAGTTCATTTGGTTTTTGGAGAAGGGGGGGTTGACATGTCCCCTGGGACACCAGACTTATCCCCTGCTCTCACGCATGGGATGAGGAAGCAAGGGTGACCGAAGATGTGGTTGGCAGGGGGCAGGTTAAAGTGGGCATATTTTAAATGTCTTGTCTTACCTTACCGTGCTATGTATTTAAAGGAAAGAGCAGAGAAAAGAGTAGAAGAAAAGCTCCTACTTCTGTCACTGAAGCTAGAACAAGTGGATAAACCACAGAAATACGAAAAGCAGCTGAACCAGAGGAAGAGTGACGCAAAAAACCTGCACGCGAGAATCACCAGGTTTGAAAGACAGATCTGGAAGGCGCTTGAGGAAATCCAAGATGAATACAGATCAGGTGAGGACGGCCTTTCATGCCATTTATTTTTAAAATAAATTTCTACAGTAACTTTCTGCTCCAGAAAATACTTTCCAGTAAAGACAGAAGGGCACTCAAAGGACTCTTTCTCTCTCCCAACCCCCCCAGAGGGGTGTATGGGTTGTCCCGCCTGTCTTTGCAAACAGCCAGCACGACGTTTGCACAGGGGTTGCTTTCTCTTCCGAAGGCTCTCGAGGTCAGATCTCAAGGCAAAGACCAAAAGGAAATTTCACACCTTGTTTTCCACATTTTTTAGAGCACCGAGTTCTCCTGTTCGTGAGGTCACCAACCCTCATTGGAGGCACAAATCATTCCCTTTGCACAAATCCTGCTGCTGAGATCGTGTTTGATGGTTTTGTATCACTTCCATCATTTACTCCCCATTCTCAACCAACAGCGGCTGGAGAAAGCAGCAGAGAGTGGTTGATAAATGGGCACTTGCAGCCCAAAAGGCCAATCCCATCCTGGGCTGCATCACAAGAAGTGTGGCCAGCAGGGCCAGGGGGATTCTGCCCCTCTGCTCTGCTCTGCTCAGACCCCCCCCTGCAGGGCTGCGTCCAGATTTGGAGTCCCCAACACTAAAAGGACATTGAAGTGCTGGAGCGGGTCCAGAGGAGTCCACCAAGATGATCCAAGGGCTGGAGCAGCTCTGCTATGGGGACAGCTGAGAGAGTTGGGGGTGTTCAGCCTGGAGAAGAGAAGGCGCTGAGGGAACCTTATAGCGACCTTCCAGGACGTGAAAGGTGCCTATAAGAAATCTGGAAAGAGCTGTTCATGGGACATGGAGCAATAGGATGAGGGGTGATGGTTTTAAACTGGAAAAGGGCAGATTTAGGTTGGATGTGAGGAAAAAGCTCTTCCCCATGAGGTGGTCGATCAGTGGCACAGGTTGCCCAGAGGTGGTGCAGGCCCCATCCCTGGAGATCTTCAAGGCCAGGCTTGATGGGGTCTGAGCACCCTGATCTGGTACCAATGTCCCTGTCAGTGCAGGGTTGGACTGGATCAGCTTTAAAGGTCCCTTCCAACCCAGCACATTCTGTGATTCTGTGACTTCAACACCACAACGTCACTGATCTGAGACAATCCTGGCTGTTCAACTTTCCACAGCAATTAGAAAAGCTCTCACCTGGCACTGAGCACAGGGCCTTCACAAGGAAGGTCTTGCCCAATTTAATCGATCCGCTGTCACTCAAACATCATCTATTGAAACACCCTCCACTTCCAGCCAGTGACAGGAACACAGTGACACATCAGGTTATCAAAAAAAAAAATCACTCAGCGCTCTCTCCAAGGGAAGAGACAGCTGAAAAATCATTACACAAGGGCTTCATATCTTACATCCTCGCACTTTGAGCTCCAGCACCTGGTTCTCACCTTCCAAGCTGTGCGTGACCGAGGACCCCAGCTCCTCACTCCAGCTCCAGACCCGTCATTACCTGCAGAAATGAAGCTGTCCTTCAGCCGTGTGTCACCAACTGTGGCCATGCTTGTGTTCACACTCGAGTCCAAGGACTGCTCTTTCCCATCGCGGTCCTCTGGTCCCCCCCAAAAAAGGGAGAAGGAGGCCACTGAAGAGGTGCGGAGCAGCACGAGGGGCACAGAGGCAGCCTCTGGGCTGTTTGTGCTTCGGCACAGGTTGGCATCTTGGAAACCAGAGACGCGTCTGGGATTTCCCAAATCCTCAGCACTGTGTGATCATTTGGTTGAGCACAACCCAGGTGCAGCAGTGACAAAAATCAATCCACGTTAAACAACCGCTCCAGACAGAAAAACATGTCATCAGGGCTTACAGTAAGCACACACACAAAATATAAGGTAAGATAATTAATTGTAATCCACACTTAGGCTGCTTCTTGCTAACAAGTTAACACCTGCGATGCTGGACAGATGTGAGGAGCAACTAAGCTGTAAGTTGAAAGTTACTGCAATCTGGAGACGGCTGGGCAACAGCAGCTCCCAGTTCTGCTTTTCCAGTCTTTACTGCCAATACTTGACCATGCAGGGGCTCCAAAGAGGTGCATCGGGGGCTCTGCAGCTCTGTTCTGGACCAAGGTGGGCCTGCACGCTCCTGTCTCTGTCCTTATCCACCTGCACACACACAGACCCGTGGCTGGTGGAGCTGAGCTCCCAAAAAAGCAGTGCCCATCTCAGACGAAGCGTTAATTCTTATTGACGATCGCTGCAGCGCTGGGGAAACCCAGCCCCAACCCCGCTGTCTGGCCAGCAGGGAACACAGAGCCTTTCAATCAAAGTAAGGACTGCGGACTTACCCAAAAAAACCCCAAATCTCAATGCTCAATGGAAGAAT
>NW_010185860.1:21070-48593 GCF_000695765.1 Mesitornis unicolor | reverse complement strand
TTAGAGAGGATGAGATCCAGCAGATGAGATCACATAACGGTGTACGCACAAACTCAGCGCATTTTATTCACATACAGCCCATTGCTTTCTGCTGTTTATAGCATTTATCCTTGTAAAATGAGTAGAACCAAGCAAACAATTTATCTGAAAGATTTTTGCTTCAGTTGTTGCCTGCTTCAAGTAAATTGCAGTTTCTTCAAATTCAGGTTTGGCACTGCTGTACAAATCAATGCAGAGTGGTGAGGGAAAATTGAGACATTTGCTCAAGCAAAGAAGCAGATGGATCTGTTTGTACTTCTCCTGGTACCCAGGCTAGCTCGGGACTTCTTACACAGGCCTGCATTGTGCTTTCTGTACTGTACCCATACAGAAACCTGTCAGAGACAAAGATCTCTCTCAGTAATATTTTTCTTTCTCGGTCATAAAGATTACAGTTAACAACAGATTTTTTTTTTTAAATTAAAGCTTATATGGCATATTTAGAGCCATAGTATGGCCATGTAAATTCCTTAAACAGATGAAAAATGGATGGAGAGTTCTTTGTGCTGTCCCTCACAAAGGCAAGGCAGGAAATGCAGGAGAGAGCAGGGTGTAAGCAGGACGAAGGGGGCAGCAAGGGACCTTTCTTCCCTTCAGCTCTTTCCTTGCCTCCTGGTGTGCAGGCAGGACTCAGCTCCAGGGCTGCACTATTCATCACTCCCTCTCTGTTTCCAGCTTCTGTAGCAGTGCTAAACCAATGCAAAACTAAATGCAAAGGTGAAAATCCATTTTACTGGCATTTGAAGTGCTGAAAATAGAAAACTTATGTGCTGTGACTGGCTGACTGGTGGAAAATGTAAAGGCTGAATAGCTTGGTAAAAAATCCAAATAATCTATTTTTTCTGAAGCACCGGCTTTCCAAGTAGTAAAGCAGTAACCAAATTTGGTTCCTCAGAGGCTTGCATGGCCATTAGGTATTTAGTATTGAGTAAATATTAGCTTTCATGGTCTGGTGGATTTGCAGTACTGTGTGTGATTATAATTTTTTATTAAGAAGTATCTTTAAACATTGTGTGATAAATAACTGCAGTGTTATGTTAGGTTGTATCTGTCATGTCAGCTCGGAGACAACCAGAAAGGCAGTCTTTCTTCCATGACAAATGCACATGTTTTTGATGGCTTTTTCTTCCCCAGAGAAACAAGCAGACTTTTTGAGCTCCACAGCTCTGTGTTCATTGTCCTTCTGTTTCTTTACACTAGAGGATGAAATTGGAGGGAGTGTCTTTAAAATTATTGTGGCTGTCTATGAATTAATTTTTTCACCTGCCCCCATTATTGCCCAGAAATAAAAGTTACGCCTTCTTGGGTAGGAGCGGAGGGTATGAGAGAGGCATTTAATGCTGTTGGTAAGAGGTGACAGCGACTGCAGCTGGGCTTGCTCAGGACCCAAAACTGCTGAGTGCATCACTAAACCTGAGACAAGCCACAGTGGAAAGCAGGGAAAAAGTCAGTCAATAAATACAGGAGAGGAAATATCTGGCAGAAAGCCTTCCTTTTTACCTTCCCCTTGTTGTTCCCAGAGCATCCACTGAAGATAAATTTAGAATCTCTGAATCTATTTATTGTATTGTTTGTGTGTGTGTGAAAGTTGATGCTGGGGAGAAGAGGGAATGCTTTCATTTCCAGGTTTTGGTTTGCAGAAGGAGGAAAGGAGGAGGGGCACGGTTAGGCATAACTGCAGGTGAGAACCAAAGCAGTTTACTGAAGCCAAGAGTCTTTCAATAGCGTATGAGCCAGCAAATCCCTTGTGGATATAACTTGTACTGATCTCATTAATGGACCTCTAACAATGACACTTCCCAGCTGCAGATGGCTTACAGACAAGTGGAGAATGCACAAGAGATTTACATTGTTGACTGTATTCCATTATATTCTAATGTATTACTACATATAAACATAGATGGATTTTTTTAGTCTTGTAACCCCAGAACAACTAAACTGGACTTGACAAACTGGTAGAGGAAATTATTTGTCTAGGAATGCTCTTGTTAGATTATTTGTGAATCACCAAAATTTTACATTAAAGATGAGAAAATTTTAAAGCCTATGTTTTTAAGGGATGGCACAGCTAGTTCGTATTTTAGCCTGATAAATATTCAGCATACCCTTTCAGAACTGTAATAATGTGAATTGGAAAAGCATATGTTGAGAACAACTGCAAGAAAAAAATCAGCATAATTTTGTACTTCAGCAGGTCTATATATAGAAGATGAATCATTTCACCCACCTCTCCATAGGAATGTGGCCACTTACTAGAAGCATATTACACCACAGTGCAACCATTCAGGGCAGGTAATGATATATATATATGTGTGTGTGTGTATGTATAGTCCAGGCCACAGCTACAAATTGATGTCAAAGATGGGTCCTCCTGTCCTGTCCCTGTTCTGATAAGGAAAGTTTGCCATCTACAAACAGAGCATTAGTGGCAAACTTCAAGCAGAGGTTTCCTTCCATTGCACTGCAAGATCAAAAGCTTCCCAATCTAAAACTTGAGTAGATATGCATTTCTTCAAACAAAACGCAAAAGATGAAAGAAATTCTTCAGGTTTTGTTGACTGCTTTGTCTCTGATTGCTAGGCCAAGATTTAATTTTGCATGCTGCGCTGACCATCACGTATTTCCTCTGAGTCAAAGTTAGAAAGTAGAGAAAAATGCTACTGTTGCAAAATATGAGATTAAATATGCTCCCAGTTATGCTTATGGTGGAAGCACTGAATATGCTTTAATATCTGTGCTTTTCTGGTCCAGAGGCTAGATTCATAACTCTTCGTCATTTCCTTGTATTAAGAAGAAGAAAGACTTCGATAACATCAGAGTTAAGAAGTGGGTATGCTCTCTTGAATACAGTATAGGACAAGGTCCTTCAGAGAGGCTTCAGAAAATCCTTCAGCTGTGTAGGAGGATCCAGAGATGATGAGCTGCTGCTCTGGGTCCACCTACTTGCACAAGTTGCCTGTGTATTATTGTAATTCAATGCATAGAAAAGTGTCACTGGGACAGCACTGCTGGGGGCCTACGGTGAAAGTTAATGCGATGTAATGTGACTGCATTATGGTGTGAAAGTGAGTAATGTTCAGTTGCTACAATCCTAGCCGCAGATTTGTAGGGAAGATTTCTGCCCAAGTGAATTATGTGAAGTTATTCAAGAGGCTGACAGTTATTAGTAGCAGACCTAATTGGAACCTCATGGGAGGATTGGAAATTTTTGCAAAAGAGGCAGAGTGGTTTTGTCAGTTTTGTGTCAGTAAAATGCTTATAGTTTGGGAATATGAGATTGCATGTGCTTAAACAGCAAATGAGCCCTGCTAGCATGGCTTTATTTCTGTAAATAGTCCATGAACCTCTGGAGCTTCACCCTGTGATACTTTTGATTGTTGTTTTTTTTTTCTGGTACATCTGTGTACTACTAGAAACAAGTCAGCGTTGTGCCTTGTGCATAGTCTTTTCTAGAGTGCGGGTGCAGCAGTGCTGGTGGTTGAGTCTCACCTGGGCCCTGGGGGTTTCTTCTTACCTCTTTCTGCTGGGAGCAGACATGTGCATGGAGGATGTGACCCTGCAGAGGGTGACCTTGGAGGGCTGGGGAAAAAGTTAGGTTCAAAGAAGTTTCGTGTACCTGGGTTACTGTGAAAGCCTTACCATATTGCCAGCAAGGAACTGGGTAGCAAGGTGACAAAGGGACCTCATTGCAGCAGCTACAACTTTTATCTTACGAACACAGAGGTCGGTTAGATGCTGGCTGGGATTGTGGCACTTTCCATCACTCTGACACATTTTTCACCTCAAAGGCTCTGGTTAAGTGAATTAAACTGTGATTGGAGAGGTGTGCACTGAGAGGTCCTGAGCGGCTGAGCAGGACCCCAAATTCCACTTCTCACCATCTCCTTCCCTCATAAGGCCACACCTCATGTGAGGTAAGCACTGAAGTCTGACTTTCAGTAAACTCAGCTCCTTAAAAGCTCTGTATAAAAGAAAAGCACACATGAGCGCAGACACTTACCATGTCAGCTGAAGAAGGAAGAGAGACAGCCAAACTGGTATGCAAGGAGGGGTTGATTTACAAACCTATACTTAACCTGTGTCCTTCTCTGACTGCAGTACAGTGCAGTGTGGAGGAATGTGGTGATATCCTTGCTCTTAATCTGTTCTCATGACATCCGCTAGAAGGTGAAGTTTTTTTCCCTGGGACAGGAGGCAGTCACGTGAAAGCCATTTGCTGTGGCACAACTTCCAGCAGCAAGCATAAACGTCCCTCGCGTGTTCCTGGAAAGCTGAACGCAATGCTGTCATTTGTTGTGTTGCCTGTGGCTCCCTTGGTACTGTGAGAATTTGTCCCTGTCAGTCTATGTGCAGATGCATCCTCTGGGGGAAGGTGGATATGTCTCAAAACACTGTGGTGGCACAGAAGCGGGATAAGGTTATGAAATGAGACTGCAGTTTGCTGCCAGAGCTCTCAGCAGCTTGCTCTGAGCATTGATTGCAAAGCCACCTTGGTGCAGCTCTTGCTCCAGATGTAATGCTCCCTTGCTCTCTGTGAGGGACGTGGGACTTCTCAGCTGAGTGTCACCAGAGGAAAGCACCCTGCTATCCTAAGGACAAGTCTTGTGGCTTCCAGGAGAGGGTGCAGTAGTAAGAAGCCAAGTTTGTAGGAGGTGGTTTTTAACTCACAGTTAGAGAAGCTTTTAGCAACTGTTTTCCACCAAATTCTCTCCACATTGCAAATATGTGGCAATTGTTTGAGATTAAAGCAGCGGAGAGGCATCTATGAGCAGTGTCGCTGGTGAAATCCACTTTTTTCAAGCTTCAGGGAAGAGACTACTCTGCTAATGCATTGCTTTGTACTGTTATCTAGAGAGGAATGTCTCTTCTTCAGTTCAAGTGGTTTTTTTGCAAAAATAAGCAATGTATCCTGTGAGTGAATTGCGTAACTGAAAACATCTTCATCCAGACTTTGTTTGCAGCATCACTGGTAATTTTTTTCTTGATCTTGGGTGAACGCACATAAAACTTTCAAAAACAATAATTTATTTTGGAAATACGAAATTAAATAATGGTTACCACTGAATCTTTGCAAGTAGTGAACATTTGCATCTCGCAATGGCATGACTTGAAGGTTAAGTTATAGCATTCAAAGCTGAGAGATTTGGGGAATCGATGATTAATTCTTCACTTGGGATATGCTTGTTTATATGCAGCTATAAAGTAGGAATTATATTGACCTAAACTTCTTGGGACTTCTCTGAGATACAACATGTGTGAACTACTTGGAAGTCTTTTGATGACAGCAAACACTTATAAATGTTTTGTTATAAGTTCAACTTTTTCAGAAATTGCGATTGTTAGTAGAGTAAATCTGGCTTTAAGTCATCTGATATTTGGATTGGTATCAAAACCATCATGGTGGTGCTGATATGGTGCATGTACTGTGTGCTGCTACCTGTTGAAGGAATGATTTTGTACTGGCAAACTTTTTAGATTAACTACTGAGGGATGGCCTCAGGGGATCCCACAGTGACCTTTGTGGAGCCCCAACCTGAAGTGTACAAAAGCATTTCTTTGCTTCTATGAGCAACTTCTTAACTTCTTCCCCTGAGGGATTTTTAGCACAGATTTAAAAACATGAAATAGCCTGAAGATGCTGCTGGTAGGGCGTCATTCCTCAGTGAAATGAACTGCAAACGAACGGAGTAGGGCTTCTTTCTTTAATGCCCAGCATCTCCTGAGAATACCTGCAGTTGGGTTTTGTATGTTGTGTAGGAATTGTGAAAACTTCCTGGTTCAAGAAGCCATCATGTGAGTTCGGTTCTTGGTAGGCACTTCTTCAAGATAATACAATAGTACAGGTAAAATAATGGTATAGGTGGTAGGAGCCACTGTAAATGGCTGTTGCAGGAAGTGGGCTCCTTGCAGGGGTTTAGTTCACTCCTTTGACAGAGATACTCAGTTTACTGCATGGATTAATTTATGGTTTCTCTTATGCTGCTTCGTAAGGTATATTATAATTTCTCTTTTTCCTTTTAGCAAAACCACATACTGGAGAGCTTCCTCAGGAAGCTTTTCTAAGCGTTTGTGCTTCAGTAGGAATATGCAGAGTCACTGACGGCAATGGAAGAATACTGAGCATCTGTTGTATTCGTAGTCACTGTAGAGTAGCATAGTAAAAACCTGGGGATGCAGCTTAACTGATCCAAAATGAGATACAGATCTCAAAGCCTATAATTCAGTTTTTCTTTCAGGTCATTGTGTTGCACAGTAAGAATAGTCAGAAGAAGGGGACCACAAAGCAGATTTACTCACAGCATGATGTTCTACCTGCATGCAAACCAATCATGTTAGATTTGGACCCAGTCTATATTCACCACACTGTGTTGCAGTTGTGTGGCTTCATAGGAGAGTGTTTACAATACGTGGTTAGCATTAAATTTACCAAAGCCTCAGTCAACTGGATGTGTTCTTTCCACATTAGCAATCGTGAAGTTAAGTTTCCCATACAATTTTTGTTTCTTTGCCTTATTAATTTCGTGAGCAGCAAACTAGCTATCAGAGAACTGGTTTCAATTGCTTACTCAAAAATACCTTTGTATCAGCCTCTCAATCTTGCAGCAGTTCTTGCTGAGCCAGTTTCACCATATCACAAGATCATGTTTCTCCAACATTTTAATATTTGTAACTACTATAAACACTGTAGCAACCAAAGACTTCCCCCCCCATACTATTTTTTTTAGCTATTCTTAGCAACGTTTACTAGTCCTGGGCAGAGCAAAGATGATCCCTGACTCCTACAAGTGATGCAGGCAGGAGATGGTGGTGTAAGCAGCATTGTTCGTCACTCAGATACAAGAAGCCTTGCTCATTACAGGTAATTTCACTGTAAGGTGAAATAAGGTACAACACCTCATATAGATGCACCTCCTCCTGTTATTGGAACCTACTATGTGAAAATACTTACCTTCTTTTTATTACACACAAAGCAAGAGAAAAACTTTTCTTCACTGTGATGACATTCTTTTTTGGGAAGGAGGGGAAAAAAAGGTTCACCTTAGAGTCCATCCACTAAAAAATGTCAGTAAACTTTGTTGGGGGTCCTGGTGGACAGCAGGATGACCATGAGCCAGCACTGTGCCCTTGTGGCCAAGAAGGCCAATGGCATCCTGGGGTGTATCAGGAGGGGGCTGGTGAGTAGGTCGAGAGAGGTTCTCCTCCCCCTCTACTCTGCCCTGGTGAGACCACATCTGGAATATTTGTGTCCAGTTCTGGGCCCCTCAGTTCAAGAAGGACAGGGAACTGCTGGAGAGAGTCCAGCGTAGGGCTACAAAGATGATCAAGGGAGTGGAGCATCTCCCTTATGAGGAACGGCTGAGGGAGCTGGGTCTCTTTAGTTTGCAGAAGAGGAGACTGAGGGGAGACCTCATTCATGTTTATAAATATTTAAAGGATGAGTGTCACGAGGATGGAGCCAGGCTCTTCTCGGTGACAAACAATGATAGGACAAGGGGTAATGGGCACAAGCTGGAACACAGGAGGTTCCACTTACATTTGAGAAGAAACTTCTTCTCAGTGAGGGTGACAGAGCACTGGACCAGGCTGCCCAGAGAGGTTGTGGAGTCTCCTTCTCTGGAGACATTCAAAACCCGCCTGGACGCCTTCCTGTGTAACCTCAAGTAGGTGATCCTGCTCCGGCAGGGGGATTGGACTGGATGAGCTTTTGAGGTCCCTTCCAATCCCTAACGTTCTGTGATTCTGTGTGATTCTGTTGTCCGGCTGATGATGATAAACAGGACATCTGTCCAGATAGCCTTTCCTGTTTCATTGCATCATCCGCCTCCTCTGGGAATGTCATACTGTTAAAAGCTAAAAGGACATTAGTTTCTCAGTGACATGCCCACTAACTTTTAAGAGCTGAATTTTAGTATAGACTTTTCTAATTTCCTAGCTGTACTTTTGTAGGCGGATGCAAGTTTACCTCAGGGCAAGGATAGACTGAGAGGCCTGTAGAAACTCCAAATGATGTGACAAGCAAGCTCATGGTTATCTGTGTACAGTACTTAATTCCTGCAGGTTAAGTTGTTGCACCTAGCCCTGGTAGCTGTTTGCCTAGCTGTTTGCTAGCCGTTTGTCCCTAGTTATATCCAAACAAACAAAGCATCCACATTCCTCTCTTTGTTTTTTGTTGTTTGTGGGGTTTTTGGTTGTTTTTTGTTTTGTTTTGTTTTTTTAAATCTCTATCAATTGAGTTATTCTGTAGTAAATTACCATGGTTTAGCACTACACATTACAAGCTGCACGGTAAAGTTTGCCTTTCTCTGCCCTTAGTGTGCGAGTGTTACAAGGCAGACCTTGCTTCCATGGTTATCAGCTACAAGACCTGTTCTGCAAGTGAAGGACAGATTATGAGAATCCTTGATAGACAAGGCATGCAGTGAATGATCAAAGGCTATCTTGGAGCATATTTTGCAAGTCATTCCTCCTGACGGCAAAATGAGTTTCTGTTCAGTTGTGCTAAAGGCCACCCCAGCTGTGGCATAGAAATTTCTGGTGGCAATCATTGTGCAAATATTCTTCTTCATACCCGTGCACATTACTTCAGTGATTCTCAGGCAGATGAAACCTTTCTCTAGCTCCAGAAGTTGATGAAATGCAAGGGTCTGTAAACTGCTGACAGCTTAGAGAAAGATCACTTTGGTTTCACGTGTGCAGTCCATGACTAATACGGGTTCTGTCTATTACCCTCCATTGCAAGCAGGATTTTGGTTGTTTTTCAAGTGAAATAGTTAACATTGTTCTGAGATGTGTCGTTGTTATCAGGAGCAGAGAATAGTATTCAGGAGGGTTGATTTAGCCGTGAAGGCTCTTTTCACAGCCTAATGAGCCACGTGGGAGGCTTTTCTGGGGGCAATTCAGAGCACCTACAGCACAGCTTCAGGTTTGAATCGCTGTCCAAAAAAAGCACATTCTTCTGAATCCTTTTCTAATGTCATTTCAGCTTTTCGAAAATAATCAGAAGTTGAGAGACAAGTAGCAACTTGGACGTGGGCTTTGCTTTTTGCTGGTTTATTTTGCACCCACCCTGCCCCTTCCCAATAACACATTTGATTTGTTCCTGAAGCCCAAGGGAATCACAGAAGTGTACTTCAAGAAACTATGTGGCTTCATCTGTCATTTCTTTCCCTTTTTCTATGGCACAACTGCATGTCCCAAGGTATTCCTGATAGCAGTTTTCTTATTTGTGAGCATCTTTAGTGAGGGCAGTTCCACAAGTATCCCTGGGATATGTTCCTCCCATACTTAATTGTTCATACCTATGGAAAAATTCCCTAGGGTCTGACCTAAAAAAACCTCCATTTGTGCAAACGGAGCCAACTACTTGTCTTTTACTCCGTAAATGTGATGAACAATTATGCTGTCGTCTTTAAATAACCCTTAACATGTATCAAGAGCTAGTCTAGTCTTCTCATTTTCCTTTTTTCTAAAACTAAACTAATCCAGATCTTTCACCTCTACTTCTAGTAATTATTCCCCAGTCCCTTCATTTTCTAGAGAGAATTGCAACATTTTGCTTTCTCACTTAGCTGAGTTGTTACCCTTCACTGCAGATTCTTGAAGATGATTGGCAGTGGTTCAAAGTTTTGTGGTTTTTCATTGAATTCAATACTGAATTTCACCAGAACTGTGAACTTGACTACATTTAACCTGTCTTACATTTTATAGCTGCTTCTTTCCTTATTCTAATCTGTGTTTCTGACTCATTTTTAGAACGGTGTGAAGTTTCTGGTCATAGCTAACCTTTTTTTGTGAAGATATGGAGCAATGAAAGTCTGGATTACTTTAGTCTTTCTCAGTCACGAATTATTTTCTCTCCTTATTAAGCAATAGGGATGTACCTTCCTTCTGATATGTTTATAGAATATTCTCTTTTCATCTTGCATGTCCCTCAGTATTTGCAATGGTCTTCTTGTGATGTGGGTTCCGATTTTGTCACAGGAAAGCTTTCTTCCTAGTCATAAGAAGTGTTGGATTTTCAAAACTTCTGATTTTTAAACAGCTAATACCTTCTTGTCTGCTGCCCTGCCTCCAGCCTTTCCCTCTAGCACCTTTTCAGTGTTTTCTGGCTGAAGTTTCTGTTCAGGAGCCCAGCCAGCTGGTTCTCTGAATTTACTGAAGCCTTTTTAAGTCCATCAGACTCATTCTGTTGCTTTTATTGTTTCCCTCCATTATCAGAGGATAACATCAGTATCAGTCACCTTCCCCTTCTGAACTCTCAGAGAGTTCTTCACTGTAAATCATAATTACATCAAAACCAATCACCTCTACTGTAATTTCCTGCCGTTTTGAAACTAAAGTAAGTGCCGTTCTAAGCAAGTCCTGTTTGAATAAATTGCCAAGAGTTTGAGGTTCATTTTATTTAAGTGTAGATGCTGAAAACTGTAGATACTCAAGTCCTGAGCAGTGCTTCTGGGTGGTCATCTAGACAACAGTAAGAACCAGGTACCAGTAGGAAACTCATCTTCTCATTAGAGGAAGAAATTTTCCTGGAGGTGGGATGGTCTAACGGCAGATACAGAAGGACGGAAGCACAACAGTTTGTGTGCTGAAAGCTGTTTTTTTTCTGCTATGTCAGTTTTATAAAACGTGCTACTTCCATTTACAAGCCTTGCTTTGTCTTAGAGGAAGGAAAGCGGCCAGTGTTTACCAACTGCTTTAGCTAAATCGTTTACCTAAAGTAGGTGCTAAGTGGTGTTTAAAACGTTCACTAACACCTTTCCTAAACATGCCTCATCTGGTTTGTTTAGACAAGACTGGCCAGTATCTCCTCTCATTGGAAATGATTAGTCACAACCCAGAAAAACCTTGGTCGTAAATTTCTCTTAGGTGTGAGGGTGTGGAGACACAAACCTCAGCCCCAGGAATGGGTGAATGGTGCTTACAGTGACCCTATTTATCGTTGCGTTGCAGTTGTGTGGGATTTGTTTAAGTACAAATTGTGTTTTTTCATTGCTAGTCTGACAGCACCTTGTTCTTATTGAAGGGCACTTCACTGTGTATTTGAGCTACGGAAGAACCTTTTCAGAGGGAACTTAAATGTTTAGACATCAGACAGCAGGCTCAGAAGATTGTCAGGCATGCCAGCTTCTTCATTACCTTCTGTATAACTTATGGAGAGAGTTCACTGCTGAAAGGTTGGTTGTTTTGTTTAAGTTTGTATTACTCCACAGAGGAGCACAGGAAAAATGGAATATGAGGTGTTGAAACAGTGCGGGAACGTGGACGGACCACGTATGCATGTGGAGAGACCTGTCCGAGAACCGCACGTTCAAATGCTCAGTTGAAAGTTTGGAGATTTTCAGAACTGTTCATGGGTTTAATTTTTTCCTGGGTTGAAAGCAAAATGAGACTTTGTTTCTGGGACTGGCTTAAAAACACCCAGGCATCAGAAGACTGCTGATGTTATAACACTTCCTGATTATTTTTATAAAGTTTCCTCCTTCTTTGGTGTGAGAGGCTGGTAACTGTGGTGCACAAGGATTTGGCTTGTTCTAAATCTAGTTTTGCCACCGACCTAATTTTCTAGTTCCCTGCTTTTCCAAAGTTTCATACAAAAGCAAACATATTGTTTTTAGACAAACAATAATTTACTCATTTTCCCTTTACCCATGAAAACTTGACAATGCAGCCTTTGCTGCTGGCTTTGGACTTTCATCCTCAAAATTTATAATCCCTCTATGTCTTTAGTTAAGCTTTTTAATAAAAATATCTTAATATCTTTTGTCAAACTGTCCTGTTTGGTAAGTTTTATCATATTCCAGGACCTTTGATCAAACATTTTGTCGTGTGTTGAGTAGAGTTGCATGTTATCAGCTGGACTAGACTGGGTGAGTGGGGATGCCTCCCTGCAGCTTGATGCTGAAGCTTTTCACTTGAAATAAACCTGAAGCCTGAAGATGAAATTCAGCTGAAACTGGAAAGCATTGCTGGTGTCATGTCTTGACGAACAGGGGACTTAACTGTGATGCAGGGTACCTGGACTTTGTTTCTGGTTTTGCTGTTGGCCTGCTGCATCACTGCAGGTAATTCTCCATGATATTCCCCCAATATGAGGTGAAAGGGAAAACTTCATTAAAAGAGTGAAGTGCTCATAAATTTTACTTTGGGAAGACAGCATGTAAGAATTAGTTATTGACAATGATGTTTTCAGTGCGGATATCGGAGGTTGACTGAAATTTTCTGAAGTCAAAGTCTGCATGTAATGAAGAGCCCACCGCCTTTTAGTGAACTCTCTTGTGGGACTTAAACTTTTAGCTGACAACAGCAGAAAAGTAAACTCTAGGAGGAGCAGGAGAAGTGGGAATGCTGTTTCTCAGGCACCTTCCCAGTGTACATAGAAGTGTTTGTGAGTTGCTGATGAGTATGTTTTAACCATTCGCTGAACATCCTAAATCATGCCAAGTCCGAATGTCTGTCTTTCGTTTTTCCCTGCAGCTGCCTCAGCAGGATTATGCTTGCTTTTCATCCATCTTTCAGCAAGTGCATTGTGGAAGAAGAGTATGTAAATATCTGTACAGAGAGGGTAGCACAAACTGCACACATGGTACTGTTTAGGCAACTCAGACAGATGGTGCGAGTTTAGTTATAATGAAAACAATTCCTTAAAGATGGGTGGGGGAATGTTTTATGCCTCTTTGCTTGTGTGGAAGCTCTAACAGGATCTGGGCCTGGGATCAGAGTAATCCCTCAGCCTGGGGGTCATGTTGGCAGAAAATTGCATGATGCTGTTCCAGGTAGCTTGAGTCCTATATTTCTCACCTCAGCAAAGATGCAGGATGAAGGGATAACACCGGCCTGGCTGCTTTTCATTCTAATCCCTTCCTATTGTTTGGCTTCCAGGAAGCATTTTTATTTACCTTTCCCCAAATGAAAACATGAAACAATGGTGGGATTGTTTTCTCTGGGCTTCAATCTTCTGTTAGTCATCTAGACTGCTGCAAAACGCTTCCCACACTGCAGATGCATCTTGTCTTCTGTCTTCTACATTCTTGCTTGCACAGGTAACCAGAATCTCCTTTTGGAAACGGGAACTGACAGCAAAGCTCATCAAGTCAGACTCCCCACATGTATTGAAACGGGTTGTGGTCTCTCCATCCATCCATACCTGCCTGCCTCATCCCTTCACACTGCTTTGTTACTCACCGTGTGGCTGCATTGCATTTAAAACAGGGGCTCGGCTATATGGAAACAGCTGGGGCAAGAGGAAAAGCGGAGAGGGCACACAAAGCGGTAATTGTGGTAAATCTGGGCTCAGCCTTTTACTGAACTCTCCTTGCCATTTGTCTTCCTCTGGCAGGATTCCTTTGCTGCTGAATGCCGCTCTGCAGACACTGCTCCCAGCACTCCTCCGGGTTGCAGATTCCTTCCTCACCTTCCTGTCCAGGTCGCACAGCAGCACCATTTCCCCTGTTCTCCCAGCTGCTTTCTTGCTGGAGCTTCCGCAAGACTGCTATGCAGAAACGTGCATGACAGGCAAGACCTTGCTCAGTCTAGCAGCTGTTGCTAGGGAAGGATGTGACATTTAGTGCTAGTACAGAGGGTCAGTTAGATAAGAGCCCTAAGGATAATTTCTGTAATATGGGGTTTGGTGATTTGGAATGGAAGAGAAAGCAGTAAGAATTACTGCAGCCACTACTAATCTGGTTGGGTTTTGTTTTTTTTTGTTTTTTTTAAACCTTACCTCAGAGAGCTTATGGTTTCAACCAGACAGATGTTACCACCTTCAGATATTAAAGACATGCTTAATCTCTATGGAGACATTTGCTTCACCTAATGAAATGAGCTGCAGCAATCAATTTTATTCTGTGCCTATTGATCATGTCTGTTTTAGGGAGACAAATACAAGACGACCTTAATTAAGAGGATCTAGCCCTTCCTTTAGCGGTGCTTTCCAGCAGGAAGCTTTCACATCTCATATTGTTCTTTTTGATAAAAAAATCTCTCTTCTATTTGAACCAGGATTAAATTGAAATCAAAAGCTTGTATTTCAATCCCCTGTGCTGATTTTAAAAGAACAAAGTGGTTTGTATTTTTAAAGTACCTAATTAAATTTATTTAGATTTATTGTCCCACAGGAATTAGAAAATCAGTAACTTTAGCTGCCAGGTGTGCTGTTTATTTATTTATATATTTAAGGCTGTGAATGTGGGTGATGATCTGTCTTTTCTGAATTGAGTAGCTTTACTGTAAATAAATAAAAAGCATAAGATTATTTTTTCTTTAGTGTTTAGCTTGAGGGTATTCTCCCTTAGTTTCTTTCCTTTTCTCCTGGACATATTCCACATAAAATACATGCTGTTTTCAAACTAGTTTGCCTTTAGCACAGTCCACGAAGAGAAGGAGCTTCAGGAAGTCAAATGGATGTTGTGAGTTTTATAGAAGTCAAACTCAACAGCAATCCCATGTATTAAATGATATTCTGGTACCACTGATGTAGAACATGCTCCTTTCTCGTCTGACCTCTAAATGAAAGTTAAAATATTCCAGTGAGAGCATTTCTGAGAGACTTAGTGCAGACATTCTAGAAAACATTTGTAGGCCAATCTAAAATGCTTTGTGCCCAGTGTCTGGCAGTGCTGCATGGTGAGGAGCTGCCTTGTTCAGCTGACACTTTGAGCAGCACCTCACTTTTTGCAGGGAAGAGGGAAAAGATGGTAGCGTGCAGAGGCTTCATAGCAGCAATAGTGATCTCCAACATTTCCCTGCCAAAGCAAAGCACTCCTGAGTGGACAAATGTTTTCTTTGCTCACAAGACAGCTGTGGAAAAAACACACAGGAATTATATTTAAGGAAATAGTTGCTTTTGTGAGGGCAGAAACATTAAAATAGTTAAGCAGTGGCATTAGATTGCTCATGATAACTAATCACAGTAGTGCCTCTCAGTGTCAAGCAATGAATGTACCAAACGCCGTATCAGCAGGGAGTGACTGTAGAGAGGTTTGCCAATAGCACTTGGTATGTGCTGTATTTCTCACTATCTCAGAGCGTGTGCCAGCCTCCACAGGAGGTGAGGATTATTCCATTGCATAGATGATAAACTTGGACACAGTGAAGTGTCCAAGCTGAGCGTACAGCAAAATTGGGAAGAATACAAGAGGAATCTTGTCTTTCATCCCCTTTGCACCTCCAAGTGTAAAATGCGGAGCAGTTTATGGTCTTCGCTGGTAGCTCAACACCAATAAGGCTTTTTGTTTGCCTTGTTTCAAACTGGTTTAGCTGGGTTCAGCATAGAAACCTGGGTCTCCTCTGGCACCCAGGTACAGGATATCAGTGGGGTTAATTGGTCCTGACTGTGTTAGAGCTGATGAAGCTGCAGCAAATCCTGTTGTTGTGTGTGTTGGAGTCTCATGGATACAATAAGGCTCTGTGTGGGTGACGTTAATCCCAGAGCAGTTTTGGAAGAGCAGTGCTTTCACCTGAGTGCTGTTGGTTGAAAACTCTTCTTTGTGGCTCAGCCCACCATGCTCGATGTCCCATCATTAGGAGAACGTTAGGTCTCATCCTGAAATTTGTGCAGCATCTTCCACTTTTTCAGAGTTTTGCTGCAGGTACTTCTCAGGTCAGTGTCAAAAAGGGTTTTTTTACTTCAGAGCTCAAGATAGCTAGTTTCCTTTTATAGGAAAGCTAAGTATGGCAGCTGGTGAAAAATTGGAGTTTAGAACATTGCTATAAACAAAGGGAATAATTTGATTTTTCAGTCTTTTAATCCCCACCTTTTGTAAAGCTGATACCTTTGGGTTTAGAGATTAGTGCTTGAATTGAGTATGTGTAAGAAAGCATCTACTCAAAGCAGTAATTCAATGTTTTTCTTAACTGAGAACATTTTTATGAACAATGATGGACTTATGTAAGCTTATCTTTATTTACACAAAGTTCAGTAAAATAAGCAATTTCAGTCTATTGATATTTTCTTCCTACTCCTTTCTAGGACATAAACTTGACTTCATTTGACTTTCTTAGGCATTTTTTGCCCCTATAAGGAAGTTCAGCATCTCACAGCAGTGTGCTTTGCTTTGTTTTAGTTCTCTGCTGGGTCTCTGTGTGAAGCTTGGTGTCCCTTAGATGCTGCTCAAGAATTCAACACACTAGTTTGTTTATTTGTAGGAAAACAGTTGTTACTGGACATCTGCTGCTTGTGGTATTTCATGCTGCAGTTAATACTGTTGCACTGCTTAGCCTGCATTAGTAATAAATACAGTTTGACCTATGTGACTTTGAGAGATGGGACCTATCCAGGGCCTTACTGAGAGTGGTATGAAATGTTAAATGAAGATCTGCATTGGATTTCTAAGTCCTGCGATGATGGACATTATGCAGCCAGCATAAGACCACTGCATTTAAGGGCTCTTATCTTTCTTGCTGTTATTTTTCTACCTAGACACTTACTTCTCATGAAAAACAAACTTCAATGATTCATTAATTTAATGATTCAGCTAGCCCCTGTTGGTTCAGTTTAGGCTATGCAGATACAAAGTGTTGCAAGGATAATCCCATTCCGTGGGTCTCTGACAGGCAGATTGCAGAGAAAGAGCTCTGCAGGATGATTAGCTTGAGGGAAGGGGACTCCAGGGCCTTTCTAATGAACTGAAAGCCCTTTTAGGGGTTTGCTGGTAAGACAGGAGCCCCTTGAGCTTTTCCATCTCCTCCCCCAGTCTTCCAGCCCATCATTACAATATGAGTAAACCAAACAAAAAAGCCATGATTCATACAGAAAAACTTTAGAGGGATATGCTTTACAGCTGAAGACAGTGTTTTGTATCCTTTGAAATATTGATGTTGGGATAGTTTTCCATCTGGCAACTTTCTGTTTGAAAGCTTGTCAGTCATACCCGGAGTTAATGACATTTGAAAGGCCAGTTACCATCTACTGGATTTTGTGGAGTGGGTTGTTTTTATTTGTCCCAAGTAACTTTTTTTCCAACCTTCAAAATGGATAGGGTTTCTTTCTCTTTGAGTCTATTTAAGTATTGAGACCAATATATACAGTAACAGATTGAAAAAATAGGAGTTCTGGCGCATGTGAAATAGGCAAGGTATATTTATTACTAAAATTGTATCATGGGAGATGTTAGACCTGGTTAAGTACCAGGTTGCATTCGACCAACCTAAATTTTCATTGCAATTTCCCTTGGAGATGATGCTCTGCAGTTCCCCCTTTCTGCTGTCCTGTATGTGGTTGAGCTGCCTTAGCCTTTTCCAAGAGGTTCATCTAATGGCACCGGGGTGAGTGTATGTTTACTGCATTTCAGAGAGCAGCAATTCCTGTAGCAGTATCTCTGTGAAGCCTTTGGGATAAAGGCAGTTTGCTGTTGTGAAATGTTTTCTTGGTTTTTTGACTGCAGTGATAGCATCTTCCATTGCTTTTTCAGTGGCAGTATTGCTCCCAAGAGGGCAAAGGGTTTGTGTGTTAGGAGTACTACTAATTAACATTACTCTTATCTTTCTCTTTAAAGCAAGGAAATAGCATCCCTGTTTGATAAACAGATGAACTTGAAGCAGAATTAAAATTTCTTTTGAAGGACATTCAGAAAAGATATTGCAGTGAGGTTTTGAAAGACACAACCCAGAAGGCGGTCTGTCATTGTACCTGTTCATTCCACAGGATGGAAAATTACTTTTAAATTAATGAGGGTAGGTGTAATGATATTCACCCATACACAGCCTTAGGTATGGACAGCTCACTGCTGATTCCAGTGATGTAACATCTGCTTGTTACACTGAGGCCGCGGGTCTTCTAAGACCCTTTCCATCCTAAAGTGTAGGAATCTGCCCTATGGTAGAAAGGGAAGGAAAAGGCTTTTTCTCCTTACCTGTAGGAAACAAAATCTTTCAGCAGTTCACTTGCATTATACAGCACAAGTCAATTTGAAATTCATGGAGAGAGTGTGTTTTGAATGCAGTTGAGTATCCCACATTGAAATAAGTGGTGAAGTTTTAATAATTTTGAGGTTGGTGGCCAAACATGTTCTAACATTCCCTTAGTATGCAGTCACAAAGTAGAGCGGACTAAGTTGACATGTGAACTCTGCTTGCAATGGAGATGTTATTACAACTTTAGCTTCTTAACTTTCTATTTAATGGTTAAATAGTATCAGTAACATTTGATTATTGTAATGTTGCATTGATTTTAGACCATAGCTTTACTTAAATGGTAATGATTTTCTTTTTGAGGAGACTTAGTGGAAAGACCTTCCTCTTTGAGAGAAAAAAGACAAGTAAGTGGGCATTTTCAGAGCATCTCCATGGCACTGTTTCTGGAAACAAAGCGTAGGAAGCAGCATATGGTTTTACATCTGCAGACTGTTTGACAGGAACCAGTCCCAGGTACTTCAGAGGTCAATTTCCAGAAGAAAGCAGTTAATCTGCTCAAGGAAGTTGCTCCTCTTAAAGCCAACAGCTTGATAGTTACCATAAACTCTGAAGCATTAGACATGGAAGTTCTCCACCACTCACCCTTTCTGAACTCAGTTTCTAGACACCTCTCTGAATAACTATCCAGAGATCGGTCCAATTTTTCCTTGAACATTGATCAGACTTTGGGTTCAGTAGCATCATTAACATTTTGCAATTGTGTAAGCTTTACTAAGGACCTGGTTAACTTCTGAGTAACCCATTGAAATTAATTTATGAGACAGCATAGAGGATTCTCGTATCCATTCTGCCGTTTTTTGTGATGGTACCTGCTTCTGTCAGTCGGCTTCTTGTTTCAGATGAGCAGTTCCAGTCTTTCCATGTCATTTTGTAAGAAACCCTTCTCCCTTGCCTTTGGTCATAATCTGTTTCTGAATCCTTTTCAGTTCTTCGGTGTCTTTTAATGGAGGGAATCGTTTGGCACGCAGCCTTCTAGATGAGAGAGAAATACTGATTTCTAGAAGTCTTTGCTACAACTTTGTGGAAAGGAGCACTTAGCAATTGGAAAGTAGATGGGTTTTCTTATCCTTAGCTTTGTCCTTAAACCCTGCTGCTATAAAATTCCCATTTTAGATGTTCTGTGATTAAATACAAAGATCTCAGTGAAGCAGAGTCCTGTCAGAACCCAAATTGCAGGACTCGGATTGCTTTGAGCAGATAAATGACCTCTAGCCTATCACGGTGTCGATGTCTGAAGAGATTCTGTTTCGGCAATGAACAAAACCAGCGTTACAAAGGATTTGGTTAGGAAGATGAGTGTGTTTTTCACTATAATATGAAACTGGCCCATGAAAAACAGCCTGAACATCTAATTGAGTCATTCTTATTTTGCATGTGTGTCTTATTGTTTCACATCCGTTATGTTTGTGTAATTGGCTTTTGTAGTAACTCCATCATACAAGAGAATTGCCACCAATAAAGCAGATGGAATTAAATTCCTTTTGAATAATGTAATTAAGAAAATAAGCACATTGTAGGAAGGAGCTAGTACGTTGCTCTCTCTCACAGAGCAGAAACTCGTCATCCATGCCAGCCTCTGCTGGCAAAGCACGAGGGTGCTTTTTCTCTTCTTAAGCAAGAGATTGTTCTGCTTGTTTTTTCTTTTGATTTTGTTTTAAAAAGCCTCATATAGAAGACGATGTGGATAATTACTGCTATCTCATTTAAATTGATGACAGTTTTGGCCTTTTTGGGAACACTGTTGAATTCCATAGTTATACAAGCAAGAGTGCATTTTCCTCTTATTTAGGAAATAAATGTTGCTAATAAATAAAATAATTTGAGAATTTAGTCAGTCTGTTTCGTTCTCCTAGCATAAGCCAACTGAAATGTATAATTCTGAGACATGTTAATTGACGTACCGTATTTATAAGATACTGTGCCATTTAAAAAGTCATACTCATAATAATTAAGAAAGCAAGTTGGAAGAATTAAGTATCTGCTCATGTAATTTTTGACCTGTCTAAATTATTGTGTAATATCTCTGGAGTTTGAGATTTCCCAGCTTTCCTAAGCAATCTATTTCACTGCTTAATTGTGGACGACAAGTGCTGTGCAGAGTAACAGCATTGCTGTACGTGTCACGCAGATCATATTCCTGTTTATATACCAGTACCAGAATTGCTGTTGTTTCATTGATATTTCACTTCTTTCATCTTCTTTTATGTGGTGGAAGAGTTAAATGACAATCAACTATCCTGTGTTGTCGGGCGTAAAAAAGAAGGGGAGATACCTGGCTTGGGTATATAAAGAGGGAATTAATATTTTCCTGATCTAAATGCCATTTCTAAGATTACAGTTTTGCTGTAGTTCTTATAGGGAACATGGGTAAATATTGCCCCTCTCTTGTTTAAATGATAGTTGCTTGTGGCCACTGAGATAAATAAAAAATCTGTTCACAACTTTGCAAACTGTTGATTTATCTTGTCTTCAGGAAAAGGTTTTTATGCTAAATGCAAGGCTTAGCTGGTTTTATTCAAAGTAAAATTAGATGAGGTTGGAAGTACAGTGAGAACAATGAGGCAATAAAGAGCTGGAATAGAGGAAAGCTAGTAAAAATTGTAACAGCTGTGGAGTTTACCATTTATGCTGTGTTTTATTAGTTCTGAACAGATTAATATTAACAACTTATTAACCCCTTTCTCATGGGGTCTTATAGTATTGTGGTTTTGTTTATTCTTAATGAATAAGTGAATAAGGTGAAGTGATTCTTTCAGCAGTGATCTCTGAATCAGAGATCACACAGCACATTTTCACACATTTCAGCACATTTTTAATGTTTGGTCTAAAAATCTGGACCTTCATTTTGTTGAGCATCACAACATTTTTACAATGTCATTTAGTATTATGGTATCTCAGTATTTCTGATGTTCTTGATATGCATTAAACTGGACTATATAAACCCACAAGGCACCATAGCCCGAGTTGACTGATTCATTGACTTGGAGAGAATTGACTTGGGACTTTTTAGTCTGAAGAGAGATCAACTGTAAAACTGCCTATCAGTGCTGCCACTGAAGAGCGAGGAAATGTAATTTCCGTCCTTCTGACAACTTGCATCTCTCGAGTTGTGGCCATCTTCTGATACCTAGCACAGTCCAGTGCACAGCTTAATTTAAGCAATCGTTATCATTATTCATAACGATGCGAAATGCTGCATGCTCTGTCATATGCCACTGTCCAAGCAGGAGATGCAGAAGACCTTACAGTTTGGTTCTGTTGAACAGCAGGGTGTTGTTATTTGGAGGAACTGTCATATAGGCAAACGTTTTATTCCTTTATCTAGTCTGCAGAGTCATGTAGTTGAGTTCAGATGACATTCAAAGGATCCAGACTTCAGAAAGGAGTAGTTAATTACATATCATCAGCCATGTGTTCAAAGTAACTGCAATGTCTTAGGTAAGCTATTTTTATAACATGCCTAAGAAAATATGAATGTCAGTTGTAGTCTTCTTGATCTTTTTATGGTTTTATAGCTTAAGAGGCTGAAGATAACTCTTGAATGTCACCAGTTTTGTGACTAGATTAGTTAATTCTAGGTGAGGTAGAAGAAAATCACACTGTGCAGAAAACAGAACGAGAGCTGGTGTTTTCTGTGTGTGTGATGCCAACAAAGAGAAGAATTCTCTACCATGGCCATAAAAAGCTGAAAAATAGAAAAATTTAATGAATAGCTGTTGCACAGTCTCCTGGTAAGCTGTGTATGTGTCTTCACATTTTTTAAAGTGATGATAGATGTCAGGGAGTCAGTATGGACTAGAATTTAAGGGATACAATAGTCATCATAATTCTTGGTTCCTTGACTATGGAGTTGAAAGGAGAGTTTGTTCAATTAGTAGTGAGGGCAGTCAGATGATCTGCAGTACTTCTTCAGCCACTGGAGAACCCAAAATACTATTGTTAAGCCTGATGTGGAGATGAAGCTGAGCATCCTAGCAGGCAGTCTAGCTACATAGGTAGAATGCCTAATAGCAGCATTTGCAAACGCACACAAGCATACTCTGTTGACCTTGCAACCTAAAGTCTTCATGAATTCAGTGTGAAGACACTTGAGCTGGCTGACTGGAGTCAGGTTGTGTGTCACTGACTAGTAAACTCCTTAGAATTAGCATTAGTGCAACCTAATAAACTCGCTGTATCTTAAACTATAGTTATTAAGACTTACATTGCTTTGAACTGTACTATGCCAGACATAGTGTCTCAAGCCAGCCAGATAGTCAGGTATCTCTGTACTGTCATGTTGTCGTGTGCCCTGCCTCAGAGATGTCTTAAAAGAATGAACAACTTAGGGTCTCTATGTACTGCCATAAATAGAATAAAACTCCTGTAAATCTTTATTTCATGGCAGATAAATGACTGGTTGAAGGCTTTGAAAAAGGCACTCTTAGGAGAATTTGGCAGCATTGCTAATCTGAGACACTCTTGAACCTATGTGGCACATGCTGTCTTCAGGTAAACCAACGTCCAGGTCTATGTGCTAAGAAGTCCATCTCTACAAAGGATATTTGCAGTACTAGCACTCTGTTGTTTCACAGTTTGCTATTACTTAGTTAATCGTCTTATTTTGTGACTTCCTAAGCATATTCACCTTTGTGAAAGGTGTCACACCCACTATACTTCAGTTTCAAGTAGAAAATTGCATAGAAAAATACATTAAAAATAAAACAGAGAAACAAATGAGATAGTTCCGACTAATAAAGTTCTTGCTTATTATCACAGGAATCACAGAACGTTAGGGATTGGAAGGGACCTCAAAAGCTCATCCAGTCCAATCCCCCTGCCGGAGCAGGAACACCCAGATGAGGTTGCACAGGAAGGCGTCCAGGCGGGTTTTGAATGTCTCCAGAGAAGGAGACTCCACAACCTCTGGGCAGCCTGGTCCAGTGCTCCATAACCCTCACTGAGAAGAAGTTTCTTCTCAAACTTCAGTGGAACCTCCTGTGTTATTATTTCCATAATATGTGCAAACAGTGGTTCTGTATTAAAACTCAGTGAAAATTTGTCATAATGCAAATGTCCCTCTTAATTGTAAAAAATGCAGGAGAAGGTAAACATAGCTAAGCTATAAATGGCTAAGTTTTAAAAATAGAGTAGGTTTTTATTTCCTATTAAGGTACTCCTTTACAGTTTTATTTATTATTTTTTTCTATAAGAAATCCCTCTGCTCAAAACTACTTTAGCACCTCTAATTTAATATTCTTTTTCTAGTGAGAAAGTCTGAATATTGAAGTTCACATTGCCAAGTGTGTAGATCTCATGATCTAAACTGAATGCAACCAAAAAATATTTTCTTTTCTCTCCTTTATAATGCATACTGGACCACAGGCAACATGGAGATTATTGAAATAGGACAAATTTGTATAGATGTAATAGATTAATTATTAGTTATAAATTTAAAACATAATTTGAACTGAATTAGGCATGTGTTCAAGCTTCATAGAATTGCTTAGTTTCAGAGTTATGTCCAAATTATGATCTATACTGTGTACTGGTAAAAACTCAAAGAAAAGGGTGTTCAGATCATCATTCATCTGAGACCAAAACACTTATCAAGAACTGAACCTCATCAAGAACAGCTGCAGGACTGAAGGCTGTTGCAGTTTCTTAGGAGATGTAAAGCTCTGGGATGTGGGCAGAACACGCTGTGGTTAAGAACCAGGCTCAGAAGCTGAGGTAATGTTTCGTACTGTCATTTTGTAAGGAAAAGGCTTTTAGAATCCAGCAATCCAGTGCAATTTGAAATACGTTGCCACTTAAGCAGCAAAGCAAAAGCAGACAGGCACCCGCAGTCCTTCCTTCCTGTTGAACTCAGCTCCAAAATAAAAAGCTTCAGAGTATGACTGAAGATTTATTAGTGAAAGAAAAAATCTACTGACATGTGTGAATTTAAAAGAGATGAAAGAAGTAACATGGCAAAAAACCTGTGTCATTCTCAGAAGGAATAGCAGCTATCTTTGTATTGCAATGAGAATTTTAAGGAGATGTTCACTTTCATCCCTGCTGCTATTTAGTGAAGTGTTATGTTCCAAAAAAGTGACCAGGAGATGGCTGGGCACAAATAAGGCTAATGCACCCAAAGCCGACACTTGGGAGTAAAGAGGATAAAAGGAGTAGTCTAAGCTTCTCACATTGTCATGAAATAGCATGGAGAAAAACGTGGGTTCCCTGGTGGGGGGTGAAAGGGAAAACTGCTCTGTAACCTGTCCTAGGATTTTGTTCCCAGGTCAGTTTAACACCTGAGATCAGTATCTGACAGAATTGTTGTGAAAGTTCAGCATAACTTATTTTTCAGCCAAAATACTGTTGTGTAATTTGTCCACTCATGTAGAATCTACCTCAGTTCATCCCCTGACCAGATACGTATCCGTCTTAGCACCCCACTCATCACCAACTCCACCCATGTTATAGGCTTTGTCACAGTAAAGAGGAGGTCAAAGGCCTATGTCTCCTTTATGATTTAGGTATCTCCAAATACTGGGAAGCTGAGTGAAGTTGTCATCACCCAGCTGGCCCTGATGCCGGAGGACACAAAGTTTCCTTAAATACTGGATTGCAAACATCATTGTTCTCTATTTCTCTGAAGCTAATAACTATAACTTGTGGGGGGTCCTCTAGGTCAAAATATGCTTGTAAAATTACTCATTACCATTATTATCCTCTTCTCTGAGTTGCTGCAGTTCCAAATGATGGAATTACTTTGAGCATCCTGCCAAGAAACAGGAAACAAAGGTTTAGGAATACTTACTTTTGTACAAAGTAAGTGAATGGTATCTCATGCAGTGACCCATGGATATTATGCGTATAATTGGGAAAATATGATGGAGGAGAGGCAGTAGTTGAATATGACAGGGAATTGTAGAGGTTAATGAAGATTAAGGAAGACCATGGCAAAAGGAGGTGAATGGACATGATGACGTGTGAAATGCATTTTTGTTGCAAGCTAGGCACAGAACAAAGAGTAACAAGACCGATTTGTGTGTGTTGCGGAGTTTTAAATGAACGACCATTGTTTGTGGGTGGAAAAATATTTATTCCTGCAGCTTTGACTGTGGGAAGCTGAATGAAGTCTGCTCAGTGTGTTGTGGAGATCTAACAGAACATATGTCAGAATTACAAGGAAGAGGACAGCAAATAATATTTCCTATTATTATTAGCAGACATTTTCTGTCACCGATCCCATTGTACTTCTGCCACATCCCTCTGTAGGCAAGTGATGAGTAAGGAACAAAATAATGGCTACCCCAGATTTGGAACATGTCTACTGGTAGGTTCCCCCTTTTTTCTTTATAGAAGAGAACTTCTATGCTTTGGATGATAAATTAGGATGAGCGGTGGAGGTTAGGAAGGTGCTGCCTTCCATATGCAGTTTATCACCGAATTTTACAGTGAAGAGTTTAATCCACCTTCTACTGTATCTTTTACCATCCACGATCGATTACTGGATACTGGTCAGACTTGTACTGATTTTTGTGTTCATTATGAATGCTTCTATTACAATTATTTTCATATCTGATACAACACAAAATCAAACTGTCTTTCATTGGTGATCAGTTCTGTATAGGCTTTAGCTCTCAGTCTGGACAAACTTGAATACTAAGGAGCAAACTAAACAAGGAAAAATAAAAAATGGATGTTATTCTGCATGTATTCTTTAAGCACGAGTAAAAAATGCACGAGGTTTGCGTTGTGTTCTTTTGGCAATAAAAGGCATGTTTACATCAGTGCAAATATTGAAGACCCTAACAATTTTAGAGAAAGAAATTCGGAATAAGATCAGAAGTCAATTAAAATAACTTGGTAATGAGAAGACAGTGTGTTCTGGAGGAATTTTGTAGATAAATTGAAAAGGTAACAGCACAGAATAACCATAAGAATAACTGATACTGTGAAACAATCTTATCCCCACAAAAGGTGTGTTTGTTTGTGTGTTAGATAACTACTAACTAGTTCCTTACAGACCTTATTTTTCTATTAAACTATAAGTGTGCAGTTTGGGATCAGGACCTTAATGTAGTGAGCACTGTGCAAACTCTTAGCAAAACATCTTTTCTCGCCTGTAGGAAGATAAGAGATAACTAGTAAGTAGTGTTAATGCACTATTTGTTCTCATGTTCTGAACACGTCTTTGAGAGTCACTGAGTTCATTTTAGTGTCAGGTTTTTCTGATTTCAAGGTTTTAGTGGGAACTCATATAACTGAGAGAAATTGTGCCTCAAAACTGAGAGTACAGATTATTTCCGTGGAAAGTTAGCTATAGAATTAGGAACTGGCTCATGAGCCCTTCAGGTACTTTTTGTATCATCCCACATTTACAGATTGGAACTGGGGCAAAGAGTCAAAGACTTTAACTTTCAAATGTGTCAGCCCTTTTGTTTGTGCAGTGCGTAATTCAAGATACAGATTACCTGAAACTCCCATGGACTGCAGGGTTCCAGCAGGAACAAAACTGCTCCATGACTTCATATGGAAAAATAAGATTAGGTAAAAATAACATGGTGTTCCTTCCTGACATTTGTTTGCAAGCTTCACTTACGAACTCCCACTGAAATCCATCCAAGCTTGCATTACACAGGACAGAGCGGAATCTCTCAGAAAAGGTACTAAATGGTGCAGAAATCAAGTCTGGTTTTCCCCAGCACTGTTAGGAAAAATTATTCCTCAAGGAGAACTGAAACATGAAGCTGCTTAACGAGCTTAGTCTGTTTGTAAAGATTCCTTCCTGCCCTTCGGCATAAAGTAACCCCTGTCTGCATGCATTTTTCCTTGAGGAGTAGTAGTTAAAAAGGCATGTCCAGTTTCCACTTCTGTGGAAATATAGTGCATCTTGCTATGATGCTTGACCATGTAGTTTTAATTTTTCATCCTTACAAAGCAAGACACGTTACTCACTTGCTGTTAGAGTGACTTTTCTACATAGGTAGCCTTGTTTTCCCTCGTTACTCAAGTTTGCACTACATTTCTCTCTCCTGACAATCCTGGGCAATCTACCATCCTTTCTCCTTGATCTGGATATCTTCCATAGTCCATGGAAGTCTTCATTTCACATGCCTTACTGCTTGTTGTGAAGCTGCCCAGTTTATTTGGGACAATTCTCTCTCTGATACTCGGCTTTTTTTAAGCTTCATCAGTGAATTATTTGTGTTTGATTCAAATATTTGCTTCTACCTTTTTCCCAGCCTGCCTCAGTTCTAATGTTTCATTAAGTTTTTGCTTCAGTTTTTAGGGATAGATTTATGTGGAATAAATATTGACAGTATTTTGACAGGTTGGCATATTATATTTTTTGTGTAAACATGATTATAATAATCTGTGGCCTGTTTTAAACCTGTGTTTGGAGCTCAAGGGCTGTAAATGAAAGTGAGTCATGGTGGTCTATTGTATGTAAACATAATAGGAGTTTGATTGATTTCCAAGATCAGTTAGCATTACTTGATTGGAAAGGGTTGCTATGGGAGAAGGAAGGTGATAACAAAAGTAAGCAGCTAGCTTCAGAGCATGATGGCAATCACAAGCTCTCATCACACGTAGAGTA
>NW_010185860.1:0-21039 GCF_000695765.1 Mesitornis unicolor | reverse complement strand
TCAGCAGGATATTTTTAAACCTTACCTTAATCATGCACTAATGTAAACATTTGCTAGTTTCTGCCTCGGCAGAGCAAGAAGCAATGTTTGCTAGAGAAAAAGGAGCAAGGGGCACGGTCAGATCAGCTGTTCCTTGGCACACCACAGCTGAGATGGGTGGCTGATGTGCCTCCCAGCCTACTGGTCCACTCTTGTTTTTCCTTTCAGATGAATGATCCTCAAGGCATCCAGGTTTCTGTGATCTCTCAGCAGGGGATATGTGGCATTATGTGTGTGAGGTTTTATGCTTGCTTTGGAAAAGGCTGGCTTCACATCCCTTCTTCTCTCATTTTGGCTAAGTCTCTAGGATAGAAATGTGTCCAGTAAATATTTAATTCCAGACACACTGCCAAAAGATTCCATGCTCTGTGATTGCTTCCAGGTTCATTAGTGTGAATCAGTTTCTATTACTTCTTAGAGCTGACTTGACAGAAGCAGAAAAAATGGATCTGAGCAATAATCAAAAACACAAGGTGAACTGCCAACCAGTAATTTCTAACTGCACACAATGCAAACACACTGTTTGTACCCCATTACTGCCTAGGAATGATACCACGCTTGTGGCAGAGCTGTGAGCAATACCTCACCCGTCCCTGGCTTAGCATTTCTGCTTCTCATTTCAGTCCTGTGCTGGGTTACACCAGATAAGGCTCTGAAGTCTTACAAACTTTGACTTCTTCATCAAACTGTGTCATTTAAGTACCCACCTAATTGCAGCACTTCTGTTCTTATTTTGCCTGCCTGAACATATTTACAGAGATAAAAATAGAGCAAGGAAAGAACAGCAGCTGCCTGCCAAGGCTGGGTTTAAGTTAAAGACCACCTAGGAATGGATTAAAAGTGAATAACTGTTTTGCCTCAGGACAGTACTGTTCAACAGCAGGGGAGAGGGAGAAGGGGAGAGAAGGTGAAAGGGGCATTGCTAAGAGATATGGAGAAGTGATGCTGCAACTGCCACATCTAAATGTAAGCAAATTTTAAGCGTGCTCAAATGGAGGGAGAGATGAAAATTAGTAGAGAAATCCTAAAACAGGCAAACAGTGGCTCATTAAATTGCAAAGACTTTCAATGAATGCATTATATTGGAGAGGATGCCACAGGTCTGAAGGATAGCAAATATACACAGATACTTGAGAAAGCAGATGCATCTAAGTGGACTGTCAGGATGCTCTCCTGGGTGATTTCACTTGAGATGTCACCTGACAAATAGAAACCTTGGGTTAAATCTTGTTTTACTGTTGTGCATTCTTTTTTTGTTAGAGGTAGGGTCTTACCAGTTGATAGATGTTAAACCACGTTAGATTTAATTTCAGCTCTGCACTTAGCCTTCATCAGTTGGAAATTACAGAAAAGGAGAAAGGCCACAGTGCATGAGTCAGTCCAAGAATGACTAAGCTGCTGTAGCAGTGCAGCTGTGAAAGCAAGTACAGCCCTGGGATGCATTCGGTGAAGTGCTCCCAGTACAAGAGGGGATTTGTAGCTCTGTCATACTGTGAGACGTTGCAGCATTGGGAATACTGCATACAGGTCTGGTTAGCCAGGCATGGGAATTAATTACCTGAAACGAGATGTGTAAGAAGGGCTTCGGGGGTTAGCAAAGGAATCGAGAGTCTCTCTCACATAGAGAAATTAGAAGAAGGTAGTTTTTCCTTATTTACAAAAACTGACGCCGAATATTTTAAAATATAGTTGTTCACCCTGTTTCATATATTAATGAGACAACTGAGAAAAGGAGAAGACTGAGTTAAACAGGAGGACTGTTCAAACGAAAAAACTCTGGCTGTAAGTAAATACGAGGTGAAGATTATTTTTCCTACCTCTTCAAACAGTGTTATTTTAGGATAGTCTAAGCTGACCCTTCCTCAGATATCTTCCCTTCAGCTAAAGTTCCTTGGTCCTTTAGTCACAAACATAAATTTATACCAAACTGTTACGCAGTGGCACCCAGCCTGCCAGCAACTAGAATTCAAGAAATATTAGCAGAGATTAGATTTGTATAAAGCACATGCTATAATGCAATTCCAGATGCTGCTTACTTGTATGCATTCGCTACACAAACAGATTCATCATCTGTCAGCATCATGACAGCATGCTTGCTTGCATGCAAACTCAGCATATTTAGGACTACTGCAGCTTTGGGGCAATCTTTTCAATCAGTGTAACTAGACCCAAGTCTAACCTGGATTATTTGAATGTAGAGACTTTGTTCCTGTTTACCTGTCAATATGAGCCTTGCCCCAGCTAGCACGGGCACCCAACAGAAGCTGTTTCTGTCCTAGTTCGATGCATAGTATTTATGATCAGTGGAGAACTGCGTAGTAAAAATGAAAAAAGATAGTTAGATTCAAAAGTCACCTACATAAATCTGTGAAAGATTGCCTGCAACACCATGGTCCCAGTTTCTAACCATCTATTCTATATTCTCTCAGTGCTTGAGTAGCAGGATGGTTGTAGCACTAGCTTATCGGACCACTTTGCTCCATGAAAACAGTAGTAGTATTGCATTGACTGTTGGCAGCAATTCTCTTTCCTCCTACCCCTTTCCTTCAGTTACCTTCCTTCTGATTTGATACATTGATGTTCTTTTTTTTAAAAAAACAACCCAAACCTAGAAACTCTTTAGTTGTTTCAAGTCTAATATGTACTGTTGAGAGCAACAGCTTTTTTTTTCAGCTTTGTCTTTTTAGTGCTGTTTTAGGTCAAGTTCTGTCACTTTACACCTGTCCAACCTTGTGAAAGGATTCACTGGGGTTGTACAAGGACAAGCGTGGGTGGAACTCAGTGTTCAAAACCTTGTGTGGCTGTTGACAATGTGTGAGAAGGGAAGAGCCCTCTGCTTCCCAGACCCCAAATTAAGCCTGCAGGGCTGACAGCAAAGCAATTCTTGTAATGGTACATGGAGCTAATTTGTTATGAAATCAGAGAAGCAATAAATTTGGAAAAACCCCTGTTCCAAGTTTAGAGTAGTCTGGAGGGAAATTACACTGTGAGCTCCACACTGGGAGCTCCACGCTGTGCTGCTGCTAATTTGCTGTCTTCTAGTCTTAGGTAGTGATAGAATATGGAAGGTTCATCCCCTCACATTTTCCCTTCCATCATCTGGGGAAATGCAGATTTCTGTACTACAGCTTAACACCAAGTGAATACTCGTGGGGCTTTCCCTCACCAGGTTCTCAGGTGCGCCATTCGTTCGCAACCCAGAGCTGCGAGTCAATGTGAAATTGCTGTGATTTTTTTTTTTTAAGAAGAGGAGGTGCAGCTGGTCAGACCCTGACATTTCTTGTTGCTCCTGCTCAGGGTGTCCTGCTCAGGGCCAGCTGTTAATCAACAACAGCGGAAGAGCTCTCTGGCCTCGGCAGAGAGAACTAAGCTACATCTGCACAGTGTTTTGCAGGCAGATGTGAGCCTGTCCCGGTAAGCTAGCATTCACATGGCTGCATTAACCATGAGCTGCATTAATCCTGAGCTCTGTTTAGGAGGGTGGCTACTATCGTTAGAGCACCTGCGTAGCTTCCTGCCCATCTGCATCAGCTGCAGTGCTCACTTGTTCTACTATGAATACTCTCTAGATGTAGTCAGTAGACTTAGCACAGGGAGAATTAGTTTTATGGGAGCCCAGCACTAGGCAAAATCAGCCTCTCACTTTGCACATGAAACATAGCAAGGAAAAGTTGAGACTGGTGATAAGGTCGGATTCAGGGCAGTACAGGTTTTGTGTGCCTCCTGAATTGAGTTTTTAAGGCATCTCCCATGCCAAGCATTTTCTGTACAGGCACCAGCCAGGAAGTTCTGGTCAAATGCAGGATTTCTCCATCTACTATTCATTGAGGCACATGATTTTATTCAGCTCTATCATTGTTTCTGAATCCATGACCAGAAAGAAACAGAGGTCCTGCAGATAGCTTAGGCTATGGGAAATTGCAGCACTTGCTGAGATAACATGGTACCAGTACGTCCTCCTCTCATGCTTTCTGAATTACTTTTGTTAAAATAAACAAACAAAACAAGAAAACTCTGCTGGCCTAGAAACCCTTAGGCATGCTTTCCTATTTTATGCTGGAAAAATTTAAAGAAAAAGCCATTGTCTGTTATTTTCGCTGCTGCTTTTTTACAAATTGCTTCAAAATAAAACAGGTTTTACTTATTGTCATAGGAAAATAAGCTTCTGGGGAGGGCAAGGCTAGCCTGGAAGGAAGAAATAATACTTCAGATTGCTATTTGAAGGTAGCTTTTGTGGCTGTATATTGTGACTCAGCAAGCCAGTTGGTGTTTGGGGGGGTAGAGTGGATTCAACAACTTGAGGTCTTAGAGATAGATGGTAAGAAACAACTCTTCTTTATGCTGCTGCAAGTGCATTGGTTTATTTTTCTTAGAAATTAAGGGTTTTTTCTGACCAAACTGTCACTGAAGGCACTAAGATAGCTTTTGCCCAAGGGAAAGGACTGCAGGGTTAAATCATGAAGAGTAATTGTGCTGTGTGTGCTGTGTATGCTGTGCTTTCTGCCAGCCTTTCTGTGCTGCCATGGGCAGGCAATGCTGTCTGTAACAAATCGTTACTACGCTGTTCTCCCTGGGACCAGGACTGGAGCCACATTGTGTGCTGTATGCTGTGATACTGCATAGTAGCAAACTCTAAACTGTTCTCCAAGCAGCCTGATTAAATATGGGAAGGGATACTAAATGAAAATAAACCAAAATCAAGCTCTGGCACATGATGATATGAAGTGAGTAGCTGTAGGTTGTATAGTAGGCCTGCTGCAAAGGTGAAAACTGAGCTGAAGTCTTCTGTGCTGTCATTGTATGCTAAAAAAATTAAAATATTTTATCATTTTTGTTTTCATTTAACTGCTCTAATTTATTCCACAGCTCTTGTCCAGGGAATGGTGTAGATGCATGTGCAAGTGTGGCTGGATCACAGCCTTGTCCCTCAAGATTGTTTGCTCTCACTCTACTGTATCTATTGCCATAACTGAAAGACTGCAAGATGCCTGGATGTTGCACTGGCAGGAATGGAAGGCATCCTTGAGTGCATTTCTCTTGAAGTTAAGCTTTTGTGATTAGCATCTGCATTTATGCAAGACACTTTTATATGCAGACTTGCATGCTTTCTGGTTTGGCCTACAGAATAGTTACTTGGTCATTTTAAACGGACAATTTGACAGCACCAGTCAGCTCAGCCGTTTGTTCCTCCGTTTCTTTCCTCTACCCGTGTTCCCATGTTTAAAGGAGAATTGGAAAGGAAGGAGGGGCTGTTGCCTGGATTGATCCTTCTCTTCACAGACCCAGCAGTGGCCAAGGAGGTTCAGTGTGGCTGCATCATTTTTAAGTAGACTGGGGCAAGAAAGCCGGAAAAGTCACGTTTATGTTTGTGCTTGTTGGGAACACTGTAATAAATTAAAAGCTCAGGAAGGCCTTGTTCATGTGCAGTCTGTACCAGAACATCATCAGCATAAGCAAGGAATCAATCTTTCATCCAAGTATGTGGTAGCCATGGGGCTCAATCCCTTTTTTGGTGTTATTTTTTCCTTCCCTCTCTGTTCCCACTAACTCTTAGTTTTCTGTAGTTGAGCACTTGGACGTGCCAGTAGCGCTTAGGCTGAGTGCAGTACTGGCAGTGCAGGGACTGGCACTCTGGTTGATTTTCAAAGGTGGAAGGACTGGCAGTGTTGACATGGCACGATGTGGGTGACTTGTCCCCTTTGCCATTGGTCTCCTAAAGTTACTGTCTCACCTGCCCCTGGGCTGTGGCTCCAGGTCAGAGAAGTGTTTCATGAGGCTGAATTAGGGATAAGGGAAGCCATTCAGTGTCTACAGCTGAACTGAGGGAGCCCCCGAGTCTGTGTGTGTGATGTGGGTGCAGAAACTTGGTTTTTGCTGAAGTCGATGTGCAAAGCTGTGGATTAGGGCTCTGCTGACTTAAACTCGGTGGGCTGTGACATACGCACATTGGAGAAGTCACTTTAAGAGGATTTTCAGGCTTGTTTTCTGCAAGTGCTGAGCTTGATCAAGATTGGTAGCAGAAACTATAATAAAAGAGGGGACAGGGGAATCTTTTGTGATGAGCCATGCAGTGGTGGGGAGAAATGGTCCCTACTGGAGTATATCAGAGGTATTTGTAAGATCGTGTCTTGCAACCATGGGCTCTATGCTTTTATTCACCCACAGCTCTTGTACGTGCAGGCATTCAAACAGCTATGTTGGCAACTGCATTCCAACTTATTTCTCTTATTTCTTTTTATTGTTTTAATTCATTGGAAGGTAAAGAATCAAACCAGAATTTGAGACCTCAGTATCTCTGCAACTGCAGGAGTCGGTTTGTAATGGCAGCTTTGCTTCTCATTGTGGCATCAAGTTACTTCTGAAGCCTTTGAAGTCAACAGAGCTGGAGGGAGAAAGTGTTGTGTTGTTTCTTTAAAAAGAAACATGCTTCAGTTATATTTGCAGCTGGGGTTTTAATGGCTGAGAATTAAAGCATGTTTTATTTGGTTTTTGTTTTTAGTGCACTTTTCTCCCCTTAGGAAGACTTGAAGCCAAGGCACAGCTTGAGATGTAGCGGGCTGCAGTGCGCTAACACAGCCATCGTCAGCCTCATCTTCTGTTTCTCTGTGGAGCTCAGCAGTCACGATTTGTGTCCCCCAAAACAGTCTCCTGACCTCCCCAGTTTCCTCGCCTGCCACTTCTTTCCATGTGCTGTGTTTCTGCTCACACAACAAGAAGTAGTTTGCAGCTGGCTTTG
This sequence comes from Mesitornis unicolor, assembly GCF_000695765.1. Lineage (NCBI taxonomy): Eukaryota > Metazoa > Chordata > Aves > Mesitornithiformes > Mesitornithidae > Mesitornis > Mesitornis unicolor. The sequence continues at coordinate 14,264 of NW_010185860.1, read as the reverse complement.
TGGCTCGGAGTGAACTGAAGTAAACTTCATGTGTTGGCCCTGGAGACCTTCGTTTCTAATCAGCTCCTATTAAATTACTATGGATCTGATAAAGGGAAAGAAGCTCAGTTTAAAAAGGTGCAGACAGGCACTTAATGTGATTTAATGTATGTCTAAATAGTTTAGCAGCTTATCTGCACATCTGGCCTAAATACTTGTGCAAATTTGACCTGTCATGTTTTTTTTATTCCTATTGGCATTGAAAGGCGAGAAGGTGGATTGTGCAGTTAATAGGTTACAGCTCGATTCCCCATTGGTCCTGGGATCATCAGCCTTCCTGCTGACGGTGCCCAGTACAACAAAAGGTGCTTGGACAGGGGTGGCGGTGGTTAAGCGAAGTGCGCTACACTGCAGGTTTTTCCAGAAGAGCATTTGGTTTTTTGCCCTGCTGTGTTTCTGCAAGAACTGCTGCTGACACAGGTACAAGTCTCCTGGGTAAATGTTTTGCATCAGCTTTTTGGCTTGTCCTAACTGTTGTGCAAAACTTCTGTTGCACCTTGGTCCTGTTAGGAGGTGTTTAATAGTACTCTGACATCAGAAAATGGAGTCATCTTTCCAGCCGTACATTCAGTAGACCCTGCGTGGAGGAAACTTTAGCAAATCACATCAAACTGGTGGCACAGGCACAAATAGATACTGAGCGGCACCTTCTTTGTCCTTGGTTTGTACTCCCTGCCTGGTTATCAGTGTTGTTACATTTTGTGATTAGCAGGTGATAGCAGCTGACTTAGTCAACTCAAGCAGCAAGAAGGCCAAATTCTGCTTGCTTGTTTGTTTGTGTTGTGTGATAGAAAGTAGTGCTTTGCAGCGAGAACTTTTTAATAAGAGGGGACATAATTTTATTACTAGGACAGATGCCTTAAGAGGTTTGTGCTTATTTGGCAGATAAGCTGACCAACATCCCAGCTCAGACTGTCTTTCTAGAGCGTATTTTCAGCATTCCTTGAAAAATTAACAGAATTATACTATGTAACCCAGTGCATTGAATTTCAGTGAATATCATAGCAATCATTCCACAGTCCTTTGGATACTGAGGACAAACTGCTTTATGGTCTCACTGATACCATGAAAAAATGGCCAGTGAGTTTTTGACGTGTCTTCCTCATACTTGCAGATGGAGAGCTCTGTTGCATGCAGAACAGGAATAATTCTCTGGTTCTTTTTACAAAGTTTTTGTTCTTTAGATCACAGTGGCTGAATTTCTCATTATCTGGGATTTTTACAGCTGTCAAATGTTTCTAGCCCTTCATGAGTTATGGACCTGGAAATCACTTCTTCTCAGAGTTCATAGAGTATATCGTTAAGGCAAATTCTTTAACGTTACTGACTTCAAGTGACATAGCAAGAATATTTTGCATGGTTCTTCCTGTATATCTGTTCTTGCAGAGGTTGAGACAGAGAAGAAACAGGTGAATACTTTTGCTGAAGTATTGGGCAATCTGGTGCTTGAGAAATCTGTATGGAAATCCCGGCGTTGCCTCTGTTTTCTTCTGTGACCTTGGACAAATTCTTTGCTCTCTCTGTATATATGAGACATGAGGGTAACATCTTTTTCATTTTCAAGGGTGGTACAAGAATAGATCTGCAAGTACTTGAAGGGTCATGGAGGCAGGAAATGTCATCAACCAAACTTATGCCATTTAATCACCACACTTGTGCACTGCTGTAAAGAAAGAAGCTTAAAAATAGATTTTTCTTGTGTCTCCTGAAATTCTGACAGCCCATTATCACTCATTGGCTTAATACAGCACCACCATCAGTCTGCCCAGCTTCTTGTGCTGGGTACCTGAGTGGGATGGTGTCCTTTGGTTGTTGGGTTTAGTTTTGGTTTGATTGTTTTGTTTAATTATCAGGACACAGGTGGAAAAACTTGCAGCATTGATTTTGTCTGAACGTTGCCATGCCTTCTGCATCTGTTTGGCCTCTTTAGTTGTTTTCCCCTGTCTGACACATTCTCCCTCTGAATAAGAGAAGTAGGGATTAGTAGAACATTTTTGTTTTATAAGGTATTTCCCTTCCCTCCCCTTGCTTTCTGTGCCTGGGAAGATAGTGGCCTGCAGTGGATTCCCTGCCATATCTGCATTATTGCACACACATGCTTGTGACACTTTAATAGTAGCTGTCAGATAACATTAATGTATTGCTGCTACAAATAAATCTAGCAGGGCTATGAGGGAAGTGAGTGAATGAGAAAGGACAGTCTCGTCCATCGCTATCAGACAAGGCCACCGGAAGTATGGCCTGCTCACTTGGCTAGTGAAATTGTTGGCCCTATAAGGATGTGCTCAGTGGGAATATGCAGTTCATACCCAGAAGCTCTCCGTTCCGCAAATACCCAAAGGGCTTAGTTATCAGTTATTCAGAATAGGGAGGAGAGGAAGCCTTCTGAGATATCCTTGAAGACTCTCTCTTTTCAAGTTCTGAGGACTGATGTCTTTTTGTGACTTCTATACAGACATGAACTCTTGAGAAAGACATACAGTATTTGGGGTACTGAAAATATCTTTGCTGCAGCAGGGTCCCAAAGCTCACGGTTTCTGTCAGGTGATCCAGCGTGACTGCTGCGCTAAATTCTGTGGCAGCAGAGGCTGTTGGTGAAAGACTACGCAGATTGTGTTGAACAGGCACTGCTTGCCTGGCTCAGATGAATGGTCAGGTAGACCCTGAAGACTGAAACCCCTGGCTGGCCTCCTGGCTGTCTTTCTAGGAAATTTGAGAAGAAACTTCTTCTCAGTGAGGGTGACAGAGCACTGGCCCAGGCTCCCCAGAGAGGTTGTGGAGTCTCCTTCTCTGGAGACATTCAAAACCCGCCTGGACGCCTTCCTGTGCAACCTCATCTGGGTGTTCCTGCTCCGGCAGGGGGATTGGACTGGATGAGCTTTTGAGGTCCCTTCCAATCCCTAACGTTCTGTGAGTCTGTGTTCTGTGATTCTGTGAAAGTTACAGCTCATGGAGCTAGCCACCAGAAGAAACAACTGAGTGAGGAAAAAACAGTTACACTGAAATTCCTGCCGCAAAATTATAGCCCTCATTTGTCAGCGTGCTGCCACTTAAAAATCTTCGTTCTCTGGCTCTCTTTACACTTTGGAGAAGTTCGTTAACTTGCTACTGCTTATAAAAGACTCTTTATCTGATAGCACGGTTGTTTCCAAACTCAGGAGTGCAAACTGTGCCTGGGATACTGTCCTCCTACAGCTCGTGAAGATCCTCTTGCGTTTGAACGCTGTATTTAAAAATCGGCCAGCAGTATCTTCTGTAGAACTTAGATTGTGATGTACTCAATGCACTGCCTCTGCAGGCTCTGCAGATACACTGGTAGTAGACGTTTGGCATTTGAGAGCTGGCATAATGTGGCTGGAAACTTACTGTGTTAGTTCTCCCTCCTCAGTGCTTGTTGACATAGTTTTATTAGGCTGTGTTAGGCTACATGGAAATACAGATCGTAAACGTAATGTATATGAGACCATTGCCTGGTTCCTGAAAAGCATTAAAGCGTCACTTCGAGTGACTGTGATTCAGAGGAGTTCTTTGCAGGACTGAAAGCTCAGAAAGTTTCAAGAAATTTCAAAAAAGAAAAAAACTTCTTGCAGAAGCAGTTGCTTTTGCTGTGTGAAGGCGGAAAATTATTTCTTGTGGATCCAGCTGTAAAAAGTAGCATCAGTACATTTTTTTAAATTTATCTGTGATTGTCGTGTTCTTAAAATTCTCTCTGTGACAAGTCTTTTATATTTCCTTAAACTGGTGAAGGGCTTATTATGCTGAATTTGACAGGTTAATGATCAAGTTGGAAACCATATAACACTTGTTAGTGCAGTTTTTGATAGTACAAAATTAACTCTATCCTTTTACAGCTAAAATCAGAAACTAAATCAGAGTTTGGAGGTAGAGGAGAGATTTTAACAGATAAGTACCAAGAAGACTGTCTGAGATCAGTGCTCCCTCCTCCCTTCTTTACATGTTGTATTTAGGACAGCAAAACATTAACCTTCATGCTGAAAAGTCAGTACCGAAGTAATGGGATTTTGGAAGAATATTGTGTGTTCTTTTAGTGACAGATTGGTCTAATACAAGATTTCTTGAAGTATCAGGATTGGAGTTTTGCCTGTCTAGCAGAGGTAGCATTATGTGGTGGTTTGCATGCTGGTTTGAAAGACTGAGCCTGTGTAAAGTGGGCTGCCATTCTTTATTTATTCAGTCGTTAGCTTCCTTGCTGGAACCACTGTGAAGGCTTGGTTTGAGTAGAAGCGTCTGTGATATAGACAGTCACTGATAATACGGTGAGGGAAGCAGTATGGACAGCAATACTGACGTGTCTCTGCTAATAATCAGAATAACACTAAAAAGCAGTAAGGCAGTGAGAAGAACAGAGGTAGTTGCTTTGACCAGCGCTACTCTGATCTTGTGACTTTGAGAGCAAAAGACCTCACGGCCTGTTTTCAATCCTCATCCTCTGTGTGTGTATTTTAGTAACTTATGTTTCTCCTGATTGAACAGAGTGAAGCCTGGAGAACAAGCTGTTCTTCTGGAATCCCGTAGTTCATTTATTCCCAGTAGATTCCAGTGGGAAATAAAATCAACAGCCTCTCCACTTCTGAACACTGACCCTCACTGTGTTTGCTAATACCTCTCGCTGTCAGTCTTCATCGAAACTCGGGATGTAATTGCTAGGCCAGAACATTCCGTGGAACAAGAACTGAGATTTTCTGAAATTTAAAACAGTACATGAATTACATTTCATTTTGTGTGCCCAAAGACTATGCTTTACTGTAGGAGCAGCTCATTTACTTGAACTACTTTTAAAAATTAAACTTTTTATACAGACAGAAAGTTTCAGCTCCCAAAACTACATCATCAAAGCATCTTAATGAACTGGTGACAGCTATACACCTGAAAATCTTGTGTGTGGGCACAAATGCCAGGAATTGATTTCCCCTCTGGGGCTAGGAGTAAAAATCAATTTTTTTTATCTTCTGGTTGAATTTGCATTTGACTTTCCTATCACTTCATGCTGCTTAAATGGATCAGTGGCTGAGTCCTGCAGCACAGTATATGGAGAATATTTCCAGTGTGCGTACCTTGGAAATGCACAAAATGGTTTTAAATCAGGTGTTGCAGGGCAATTAAAATGGGTTCTGTAATACATGCAGTGAAAAAGGGAGGTAATAGCCCAATGACAGCAGGGAAGGACCTATTTACCAAAAGAAAAATGGAAGGGAACCTGGTCTAATGATATCTAGTGAATAGAAAGTCTCCTAGAAGTGCTAAAATCCTGATTCGTAATCCTACACGTCTGGACTATAACTCCACTTTCTGTTTGGTTTTTTTTCTGCCAAATTGCAAAGGACTAGAATTATGCTCAGTTGGGCAGAAAACAGTGTAGTTGGAGCCTACAGATCAGGGCCGGCTGTGGTATAAAGGGTAATACATGGAAAAAAGTTATTTTCAGAAACATAATTGTTTCTTTAAAAGATAAAAAAAACCCTGTGATAGTTATAAAAATCAGTGGAGATAGCTTCAGTGATTAAATAAATTCTATTCTGTGTTAATAAAGTACTTGTGGTGGTGTCAATATTTTATGAGTCTTACCTCAAACTGCTTGACTGCATGAAGTAAAAGGTAGAGAGAATTAATCAAACGTTTGTTGTTTCTCTGAAGACCCATATAGCAATCATACTGTGGGGAAAATGACAGCACATACAGACAGCACATCTGTTAATTGTAAGCTACTTGATGGTGGAGGTTCTTTGGCTTTGTTTTGAGAAGACCTGACATGCTGGTCAGGACCACAAGACTACTGTCTCAAATAAGAATGGTAGGAGTCAACATTTAAGTCTCTGTGTCACCTTGCTGTCCTTGCTTGAGTTGTGCAGATGCAACAGTAGCTGAGTTTTGCCTGTCTCAAAAGCTGGTGGGATCTTACGTTGTAATTAATGAGCTGGCCCAAGGCTTTTCTTGGCTCAGCAGGGAGGTTCTGCAAATCAGAGCTGATCTCCATGGGAGGAAAAGCATCCGGCAGCTGCAAGGATTCAAGCTTGGAGTTGGAGAATTCAACCTTCTCCTTGGAGAAAGGCCTTTCCTGTACATTCTTTGAAGAAGAATTCTGGGGAAAGAAGGTTGTAACAGAGGAGCTCTGGCAATGCCTTGCATCCTTGTGATCCCCTCAGACCAGCCTTGCTTCAAGCCGTGGCACGTGTAGAAGCAGGATTGGTTCCTTGGTCAGTGGTGGTCTCCTTACATTGAGCAGGTTTTAGGTGTGAGTGTTGAAAAATGTTATGGGCATGGCCATGGTATGTATTAAGGACAGAGGTAAAGGTAGTAGTCTGGGACCACGGTCTACTTGCCTAAAGCCTTTCTCATGAATAGACTGTTCCCACAGGGTCCATCTCCTTCCTGTGCTTCCTGTGTTGTGTCCACTATCAAGTGTTCGGAAGTTGGGCATGGTGAAACTGGAAATAGTTTAGAGGGACCAAAGGTATTTAATTATCTAGTGCTTGCTGGTGATGGATTATTGTATAAGCCGTGTCAAGGAACACTGGAGTACAGAAATAGAAACCTTACATACTTAGATGAGCAGAGATGTAGACTGATACCTGTCTTCTTAATCATAAGATAGCATGAAGAGATGTGTGTTGGCTGTTTGATACAGCTGTTACAGAGTTGCTGAAAGGGGGATGTGATTGAACACCTGCTGGGTGAAATTTAACTGCAGTTGGACTGAGGCAGTTCTGGAGAACTGGGGGGAAATTGAGATGCCATGATATAAGGTTGTTCACCTCTCGTGAGGGAATTGCATCTGCTGTTAATAAGACAATTTTCGATGCTGGGGATCTTGGACTGCTTTCAGATGCTCTAGGAATTGGTGTACTTGAGCACATTTTCCATCTGCATTCAGACCAAGGGCCGACCTTTTTCTCCGGAAAGTGGAAGCTGTTACTGCCAGGTGCTTCTTTTGTTCCTTTCATGCTGGAGCTGATGTTAGGCATTCAGATCAAGAAGCAGAGCAGAGAAGGCGTGCTTGCAAAGAGGCACTTCATGATCAACCAAGTTTCTTTACTATTCAGTGTCAGCTACATTGACTTCCACTTCTAGCAGCTTTTATGATAGTATATAGGATGGTGGACTTAAGACAAAGGTCTTTCTCTACCCTTCCCCTCCACCAAGAAATAAGTCTCTGCTCACATTCCTTGAATTAAAGCAAGCATTGGAAGTCACCCAACATTATTTTCCTGTTTCTGTTGTTTTCAACCTCTAATTACCTTCCTTAATTCTTGCAGATAGGTAACTTTTAGCATTTAAATTCCTGCTGTTTAGACCTGATGTGTGCATAGTTGGATGGTAAGTATGCTTCCTGGAGTCCAAGGCCTAGATATTCACTTGTGTCAAATACATATTGAAAGGCCAATAAAACTTAGTGCTGATTTTCCAACTAGTTTCTCTTTGAAAGGAGCACAGCTTGCTCTGAACTAATTAGCAGCCATCTGTAAGGTAGTTCTTCCTGATCTGTTCAGTGCTGATAATCAGATACAACAATATTACACTGTAAAGGTGATGTCGTAAGGGTAGATTGAATCTGTGAAGCTGGGCACTCATGCTAGGAAATGTGACACATTGCCTACAGAACCTTGGTTGAAACTGATAAAAACTTGCCTATGAGCCGATGAACATGATTCAGCATTTAGGTGACCTCTGCAGCCTCAACTCACTTCCCTAGTTTAAAGCAGACCCAGGACACACACAGTGTTTAATACTGACATTATCTGCCAGCAAGGTGTAGCAACAGAGACCATTTGGTTCTTTGCAGACCTGCCAGCTGGAGGGACTGTACACGTAGTGTGTTACTGTGCAGAAGGGTTTTTTTCTTTGAGGCGGAAAAAAGTAGTGGTTTGATTTCAGGTTCAATAAGAAGGAAATGTGTAATCATTCCAGAAAAAGTGCAAACGTCTGTGCTTCTCTGTTTGCATCTTACTAGTCCTGGCCCTCTGCTCTGATCTCTGCTTCTGGGTTTCCCTCCTCTGTCCCATTAGGTTTAGATTCTGCCTCCTCTGAGGTTCCACCACACTCTCCCTTCTCTCTCCCTTGTTTTTTTTGTTGTGTGTGTGTGTATGTTTTCCAAAACTATATAGACATAGTGATCTTTTCAGTTAAACATGAACACAACAAACAATCTAACAGATAACCACATGAGAAACTTCTGCCCAGGTTCTGGTAATAACAAAAGTATTAGACAAACGTAGCTGCTGTCAGGATGCTGGGATGCCTGGCATTATGCCAATGGCTTAGCATCAGATTGGTGAAGCCGTTGATTTTATCGGTTGATTTCTGCTACGAATTTCTGAAATAATTTCTTAAAAAGGAATAGCCTTTGGAGGGTTTTTATTCATAAGCAAACAAGATATATCTGGGTTGGTGTATTTTGTGGTTTGTCTTTTAAGAGTTACATGACTTTTCTGGAACTTGTGATGGGACCATTTTGAGAAGCTTTTCTACTCTTTATTTAGGAAAGATATTTTACGTTCTCAAAAGAGCAGTTGGTTAGTTTTAAAGACTATCTTGGAGACCTCAATGGATGAATGAAGTCAATGGCACAAAAGACCCATTCAAGTCTTTTCTTCTAGTCTGTTTTGTTTCTGTGCTCTCCTGACTTTGCATTGCATATCTGGAATTACGACTTTCACCATCCTTTACTGTTTCTTCTGTTTACTGGTATTTTACCAGCTCTGCAGCAGGACACCTATTTGAGCATTTGGGCCTTCTGTGCACTGGACAATGTATTGGTGATCACTGCTGTCTGTCGAGGACCACCTGCTTTGCCTTTGAAGGGATATCTTGTCTTTGCTTATGACTGATTATCATAAAGCACTAAGAAGTGTTTGATGAGATAAGATCTTAGAGAAATAATTAATAATTTTCTCTAGTTCTATCTGTCTTAAGTTGATAGAGTTAAACTGATAAGAACAGAGAACTGGATCCAATATCTTTATCCTATCAAAAATTGCTGAAGAGCTCCCTATTGGATTTAGGCTGACAAATGCTATCACATTATGGTAGCATGGCAAAGAACCAATCTATGATTTCAAACCAGAGTCAAGGAATGGATCACATACTGAAAGATTTTTACACTACTTTGTACTATTTTTTACTATTATTCTTTCTTGGTACATTATTTATTTGGGTTTGTTGTGGCTCTCATTTCCCAGACATAAAAGCAATAACCGTATCTGTTTTTCAGTAGATAGCAACACCTCTCTCAGCTTTTTTACCCTTTAAGCAATTATTTGTCCAGTTATCTTCCACATTTGAAGTATTTTTCATAAACTCATTTTGTTTTGAAGCATACTAATAAATCTGTACATAATACAAGTGCTGATTTGTGAAAGGCTCAGTAGACAGGGCCAAGTGCACAGGTACTGTATTCTTGCACATGAAGAATCTAATGCTATGACAAAATAGCATGAGATGTTAAGTATTTAAGCAGTGATGCAACAGATGATGATGACTGGGAAGGTAGATTGCAAGCTAACTTGTTTATGATCAGTATTGTATACTCCAGGAAAACTAAGTGTCTTTTGGAGATATATTAAAAGAAATACTGTGTATAATATAACAAAAGCCAGTACTGCTATTCAGTGCCCTTTAAACTTCAACAGAACTGTTGTATCAGTTTTTGGATGTGACAGTTTTTTAAGAGGCAAGTTGGGGATTGAACTACACAGTCTATGAGCTCTTTTAAGTTCTTTACTGTCTTCTTGTTGTATTACAAAAAGTTCTGAAAATACGTAGTCCTTTTTTTTTCTGTCTGTCTCCCTCAGATTAGGTTGCTTTACATATTCGTAATTCACTGTTTTTCAAAGTCCAATTCTGTGGTGTACAGTATCCTCTTGGGGAGGTTAGTTTGATATTAGGCCTATTTTAAGTTCACCTCAGAAAACCTATTCAGCTGCATAATCGCTGGTAATGATCTTTGGGAGAATAAAAGTACATGCTCAATTACAGACCAAAGATTTTTCCACGAGCTACAGAAATTCTGATTTATTTTCTTTGTATCCTACCCAATTCTTAGCAGACCCAGCTTATTTCAATTGTCAGAATTCAAAGACTCTTCCAAACAGTGCATCTCCAGCAAAGTGAGGTTGATTTGTTTGTTTCTGTTAAACATTTGAATTTTTACAGTATCATAACACTAGTATTTTCAGTATATTAATGTTATACATTTGACAGTGAGAAAAAGCAAGTTTAAGATCCTGGCAAAAATACCCTTTGGCTATAGCACATCTTGATTCAAGAATCCAGTTTCCTGTCATTTTGTAATGCTTATAGAAATTAATGCTGCAGTCTTGTGGCATGCGACTTGGATAATATTTTCAATACAGACGCCTCAGAAGTATACCTCAAAATGTTTTCCTTCAGATACTGCAAAGCACTATTAAAGCTCTGCCCTGTAACATAGGCTCTGAAAAGCTCATATAGTAGCAGAGAGTAACCATATTGTTGGAGCTATCTGAAAACAATGAGGTTCATCTTGGCTAATTTAAAAATATTCATTTAGTTTTTTCCTGGAATAGTGAGGCTGTGTATTTGTGTGTGCGTTTTTGGGAAAGACAGGACTGAGGAACTGAGAAGAAAGTCCAGGGTGGGTAATAACAAGAGTTATTGTATGAAGAAGGCAGAACGAAAAACACCTGAAGAACGAAGTAGTGCGGCTTCAAAGGCAGAGGGAAGAGGGTTTGAGTATAAAGAAATAAAGGCAGGCTAAATTGTGTTGTATGATTTGTATTATAAACAGAGCCAGTTTGTAACCATTGTAGTTAGGTGGTTGTACGTTTGTCTTTATAAACAATTCTGGAGAGTCTTTTAGAGCTTCTCTATAAAAATCTTTATTGTATTACTGTAGATCTTTGAAATTCAATATGACAAAGCTGAAGGCCAGGGAATGTGCCTTCAAGCTCTCCATTGTGCTCAGTTAAAATTCGGTTGGGAGTTTGCCTGCTGATACTTGGTGTTGCTGAAACCAGATCTTTTTAGAGATCAGTATGCTCAGTTGCTCAAGCAGCCAGACCATAAGATATGATAACAAATCTCGGACTCTTATGAAACCTCTCTCATTCAGAAGTAAGCTTATTTTACTGTAATAGCTGGCAAAATTGCACATCAGCTTTTAAAGGAGAGTATTCAGCTGTCATCCAGTCAGATCCTTTACAGATTGACCTGTACATTAGTGGTGGCTGTACACAATCTTTGCTCTCTATTATGAATGCTGCTTCTTCACCACATCTGGTACAAGACACTGCTTCAGTTTAAGAGTTCAGACTTTGCTGGTGGTGCATGGTAGGTTTTGTTTCTTAAAAAGAAATGTTGGGATAGGGATGTTAACAGGAAGGGGCGTAGCTTGTCGGCAAGCTGCCCCAGCTTGATCTGAAATCCAGCAGCAGAAGAACAGAGAAGATCTTCTCTAAATCAAAACCAAAAAATCCATCTGTATTCCATTTTTTCAGCTATTTTACATTTCTTCCCACACTAACAAACCAGCCCAACCTAACTCACCACCTCCTAAAAACACACATAAATGCTTGGGAAACAAAAATTTTTATATCTTACAAACCATATTTAGGGCACTCATTTCTGCCTGCTGAGGATATGGAGAATGTTCTCTTTTCCCAGATAAGTAAGACTTCCACGTAACTAGATAAATATTTTTGTTTTCCCAGTGACCCTGGTGATGTCTGTGCTTAAATGGCTATAGAAGATAAGGGGTGATGCACTGCCTGTATCCGAGTCCAGAGTTCCCAGAAATATTCCCAGAAACACCAAGGACCAGGGTGCACTGTGGTGGGGGTGGAAGCAGAGAGGTGTTGATCTTCATGGTTTTGCTTATTTAGTATGGATGTTTTTTCTCATAGCCGTTAAAAGCAGCCACAGGTCTTGGGAATGTATTTGTCTGTGAAGGGTGTTTGCTGGCAGCGTTTAGGCTGTTGGGAAAGGCAGAGCACCCCTTGCCAGGAGGATGGAGAGGGCAGGTAGTGGCAGCCATGAGGGTGGCTGTGAAGAACTGGGATCCTGCAGCACGGGCTGCAGAGGTCTCTCCTGCTGGGATCATGTAGGCAGTGTGGCTGCCAGGCACAACCTGATCCATACCAAAAAAAAACAAAAGTGCAGAAAAGCAAAATAAGCAAAATCCTGCTTTCATCATGGGTCAAATCAGCATATGTATCTGCTTGTTGAGTTAGTTAGCGTATATTAAATGAAGTTCCATGTTTGTTTATCAGTGTAGTGGAGTAATTTTCAGAGGGCCTGATAGAAAACCTAAGCAATTGGCTTCCTTCCGTCCCTTCCTACTGCTAGAGAGGGCAGGAAACAGGGTATAAAAGATTCATCAAGCACACTTCTTGACATTCTCCTTATTGATTACAGCTTCCTTTAGCTTCAGAGGCATTGTGGAGAGTCTCAAAAGCATAGCCAGGCTTCTTATGCTCACTTCTGTTCAATTACAATGTCTTCCATTAACACCTTTTAATTTAACACCTATTGTATCTTTTTGTCTGAACAAGTCTTCACGCTTTGGGAGTGCACAGCCAGGTAGGACTGGAATGGAGACAACTCAAACTCACACGTGCTTACAATCATTTCCAGAACTGATTTTGCAGGAATATCAGAGCTTTGCTTAATTTTCTTAGCTAAAATAATTTTTCAGATTGCCTAAACTGTCATTCATCTGGGCAAATTCTGTACAGTTGTCAAAATTACCTTGACATACTTTGTGTGTGAAGGTGTTTACTCAATGACAGCTGTGAGTCATGCACAGAAAGACTAGGAGCTTTCATCCACTCTCATGACTTCCAAGGGATGTACCTAATGTTTGAAGTCCTGTTTGAAGAGCGTTCTGTTTTTTTGTAAGATTGTATTTGGTTGCTGAAGTCACAGAGGTACCTCCATGGATCAGAAATAAGCACACTTCCAGGGGGATGAATTCACTGATGGTACAAACGCATTTTCATGTAGGGTCAGGCAAAGGGAGCTGGAGTGTTAAACGTGCCCCAGCTAACCCACTGTGCAGGATTGTGGCAGTCCCAGACCTCCATTCCTAGCATGGAGTTGTCTTCTGGAGGCTGGCACAGCGGATTTGCAACTGGCCAGACTTGCAGCTTGTGCATGGCTCTGTGTGCTGAGCAGAGGCATCTGACTGGTGTGCCATCTCTGAAGATAAGAAGCCATTGGAGTTGAAGGAGACAGCTGGTTGCAAAGGCGGAAGAGATGATACTGTAAAAAATAAAGCAGGGGTTGAATTGTTAACAGGGGAAGGGAAAGGGGAAATGTCCCTCTTTCAGTGGAAGAAGCCTTCCTCTAAGTTGTTTCAGGGTCTCAGTCATGCACCCAAGGGCCACTGGATGCTTCTCCTTGAGTGGCAGCTTCCCACACCGCTGTCTTTCCTGCTTAGCCACGGGCTGTTGGCTTGCTTCATCTGGTTCCGCATGAAGGATCCTCGCATGAAAACCAGTGCCGATTCGTAGCTCTTAAAGTGTGAAGGTGCACAGAAACTTGGTTCCCAGAGGGATTCACTGAGGATGGGCGATAGGACCCGGGAATCTCTTTCCCAGCTGTTTTATTGCTAGTGACAGGCAGAAGCACCTCCCCACCAGGAGTGATAGGGAAGTAGAATTTATCAGTTTGATGTAGGAGTGCTTCCTCTTGAGATGCTTACTGAAAATACATTCACATTGGAAATGTTTTGTTCTTTAATAAAATCAGGTTTTAAAGGTTTTAATTATTTAAAAAACAAAACTAAACAAACCCAAATGGTATTCTGTATGGCAATAAGAATATCAGTGGAAAAGAATGCATGGAGGGTTTGCAATTACAACAATCAATAAATGAACTCAAATGTTGGAGAAAAAGATGTGAAGCATTAAATTAAGAAAGCAGCATCAAACATTTTGGTGTCCTCTGAAACAACTAGTAGAATTTAAAAAATACAAAAATCATAATTTTTTGCTCTGGGTGAGGGGTGTGATGTATTGTGTCTCTACCTGCAACTGTGTATTTAAAAGGTAAATTAATATTTTTTTTATTTTAAAGAAACAATGAGCTTACATGGGGCAAAATACTTTTTTGGCTTTCCCCTGGGAGAACAGAGCATCACATCTAAGAGATCAACGTATACTGAGGCTGGAAAAGTGAGATGGTCACTGAAATACACAGAATGGATATTTATAAATATATTTTTATATATT